>NC_091471.1:6203907-6503907 GCF_036971445.1 Narcine bancroftii
TTAAGCCCTTCATCGAGATATGAAAAAAATATTGGTAGGCGCCCGAAAAAAAAAAGGTGGGGGGGCAAGAGGAGCAGGGGGAGGAGTACAGTCCCACAGGCACCTCCAGTAAAAACACAAAGCTGGAGAAACTCAGCAGGTTCAGATTTCAGATTTGTGGTCAAAGTACATCCAACCCGAGACTCTTTTTCCTGCGAGCCAAGCAGATTTGCCCCTTACTCCAGAAAATACTGTACACAATGTACACATGTACACAAATGTAAACAACTGACTGCAATAGAGAGAGGAGAAAAATAACAAATAATTAAGTCCAAAAGTCAAAGCCCTTAAATGAGTCCCTGATTGAGTTTGTTGGTGAGGAGTCTTGATGAAGGGCTCAAGCCCGAAACATCGGTTCTGTATCTTTATCTTTGCTATATAAAGGACACGGTTTGACCTGCTTAGTTTCTCCAGCTTACTAGAGGTGTCAAAATTCAAATGAGGCATCTTTTCTCTCAACCAAGCTGTGCAAAGCATGGATTGGGTGGGGGGGTTGAGAGGTCACACAACATTGCTTCACAAGAAACTATGTTCTTCTCTTCAGTCTTAACGATAAAACAACGCAGGCAAACTGTGGTTTGAGGTGAAACAAGAATGTCTGCACAGTAGGATTGTAGTAAAAACACTGAGAAATGCTGGAGGAACTCAGCCAGCCTTGCTGGTATGCCTTGAAGAAGGGCTCAGGCCCGAAACGTCGGTGATATCTCCTATCGATGCTGCGAGACAAACTGTACTTTGTACTCAGAGCTGTTTGTGACATCCTGTTGTTACATATTCAATAACGTTCATTGAGTCATAGAGTTTTATCACACAGAACATGCCCTTCGACCTATCTTGTCCATGCTAACCAAGTCTGTCTCAGTTACCTGCGTTCACCCCATATCTCCCTGAACCTTTCCTATCCGTGTACCTGTCTAATGGCTTTTTCAGATCAGGTATCATTTATTGTCAGTAATAAAACTGAAATGTAATATTACACTAAACTGCTTTTAGTCTGCCATAAGGCAAAGATTTGCCATTAGCATTGCCCGGTGCCCCTTACAGTCAAAGAAAGAGAAGCAAAAAGAGAGTCCCACCAGCCACTGACTGTCCATGGTTCGCCTCCAGCCGCTTCCACAGCCTCTGCAGCTCCAGGTCCAAACCTCTGATACGATCAGGAAACCTTCAATGCCTAAGGCCTTCTTGTCTGCAGATCCCTCAAAAATCCTGGTTCTGATACCTGGTTCTCATGACCCAGTGTTACAGCCTGTCTGGGCTCCTCGCCCACAATTCACCCACAGCTTGCTGCCAGCCACAGAGCCCTTCACTGGCCCACAACCATTGTCACGGTCCTTAGGATCGTCTCCTCTGCTTCCCCTTCTCAAGAGTGGGGGGGGGGGAGGGGTGGGTTTTCTCCCTGCTACTGGCGCCCTTCACCATTCCATGCTCCCCTGGAGTCAGCAACCCTTTGTGGTCACTGCCAAACATTAATAACCCAGACTCCATGGTCACAGGAGTCACACCATTAGCTCTTTTATCAGGCCATTTCAAGCATATATGGAACCATTGGAAGTTGGACTGGGCTGCAGGACTCTGCAGGGGAAGTGCCGTGTATCTGCTCCCCACCCTCCCAGGGTCCGTACCAGCAGCAGTGGTGCCATTATACCAGCTCCATCAGCTGCACCATTGTTTTCCACATTACCTCTACTTCCCCTGGCAGCACATTCCACAAACCCAAACAAAGTCTTTCGGAAGAAAGGGCCCCTCGGGTCTTTCCCCTCTCACCTTCTTCAATGCATACCCTGCAATTCTACATTCACCTTATCTGAAGAAAAGGCAGCCTCATGATTTTATAAACCTCTCCAATGCCTCCCCTCAGCCTCCAACCCTCCGGAGAGGAAACCTCCCAGCCTATCCAGCCTCTCTTTATAATTCAAGCCCAGCATTATTCTCCTGAATCTTTTTTTTTCAAAAGGGTAACTGTGAACATTGGAAAGTACCTGCTCAACTGCAGCAAGTAGGAACTGTGGTACATTGTACAATTTATGAGGTAATAAACTCCAAAACGCGCAGGGTTGTAGGATAACGGAGGTGTAATTGGGTAGCACGGGTGTAAGTGGCCGGAATCAACTTCTACTGTACTGTAAATAAAACTTAAAATATTTTAAAATCATTAATCATTTCTACACCCTTTCCAGCTTTAATAATATCCTTCTGACAGCTGGGTGAGCAAATCTGCACCCATTGCTCCATGTGGTCTCACCAGCGACCTGCACAGTTGAACATGACCTCCCTGCTCCACTCAGTGCCCTAACCGCTAAAAGGATGGAGGCCACAAATGCCTCCTTCAACACCCCTTCTACATGCATTGCCACTTTCATGTATCTGATTTACACCACCCTCCCCTCCCAAGTTTCTTTGGTCTTACAACACTCCCCAGAGCCTTATCAACCCCAAAATGTCCACTATCCTTCTGCCTCCACAGATAAGAACCAGAATTTATTGTCATGAACATGTCACGAAATTCATTGTTTTGCTTGCTGCCTGACCCCAGAAAATGTTACCTACAGAGGAAAGGGAGATCCCAGAGATTCTCTCAGCCATTTTGATGAGTCTCTATATAGACTTTGGGTCCGATACTTTGCAGCTACTATCCTACACAATGATGCAGCCAGACAGGACCCTCTCAATCTCTTTTCTCTTTGGCTTGGCTTCGCGGATGAAGATTTATGGAGGAGGTAAATGTCCACGTCAGCTGCAGGCTCATTTGTGGCTGACAAGTCCGATGTGGGACAGGCAGACACGGTTGCAGCGGTTGCAGGGGAAAATTGGTTGGTTGGGGTTAGGTGTTGGGTTTTTCCTCCTTTGCCTTTTGTCAGTGAGGTGGGCTCTGCGGTCTTCTTCAAAGGAGGTTGCTGCCCGCCGAACTGTGAGGCGCCAAGATGCACGGTTTGAGGCGATATCAGCCCACTGGCGGTGGTCAATGTGGCAGGCACCAAGAGATTTCTTTAGGCAGTCCTTTTACCTTTTCTTTGGTGCACCTCTGTCACGGTGGCCAGTGGAGAGCTCGCCATATAACACGATCTTGGGAAGGCGATGGTCCTCCATTCTGGAGACGTGACCCACCCAGCGCAGCTAGATCTTCAGCAGCGTGGACTCGATGCTGTCGACCTCTGCCATCTCGAGTACTTCGACGTTAGGGATGAAAGCGCTCCAATGAATGTTGAGGATGGAGCGGAGAAAATGCTGGTGGAAGCGTTCTAGGAGCCGTAGGTGATGCCGGTAGAGGACCCATGATTCGGAGCCGAACAGGAGTGTGGGTATGACAACGGCTCTGTATACGCTTATCTTTGTGAGGTTTTTCAGTTGGTTGTTTTTCCAGACTCTTTTGTGTAGTCTTCCAAAGGCACTATTTGCCTTGGCGAGTCTGTTGTCTATCTCGTTGTCGATCCTTGCATCTGATGAAATGGTGCAGCCGAGATAGGTAAACTGGTTGACCGTTTTGAGTTTTGTGTGCCCGATGGAGATGTGGAGGGGCTGGTAGTCATGGTGGGGAGCTGGCTGATGGAGGACCTCAATTTTCTTCAGGCTGACTTCCAGGCCAAACATTTTGGCAGTTTCCGCAAAACAGGACGTCAAGCACTGAAGAGCTGGCTCTGAATGGGCAACTAAAGCGGCATCGTCTGCAAAGAGTAGTTCACGGACAAGTTTCTCTTGTGTCTTGGTGTGAGCTTGCAGGCGCCTCAGATTGAAGAGACTGCCATCCGTGCGGTACCGGATGTAAACAGCGTCTTCATTGTTGAGGTCTTTCATGGCTTGTTTCAGCATCATGCTGAAGAAGATTGAAAAGAGGGTTGGTGCAATGGTCAGAACACTTCCAATCTCTTTTCAGTGCCAACCGCTCAGTCCAAGATTCCGCCCTGCTCCAGCTCCCTCAACAGCCCCTAAGGCTATAGCTGGATGAGGTCCTCACCCGGGATGAGACATATAAGGCAATCGAACAACTGAAAAGTGGCAAAGCAGCAGGTATGGATGGAATCCCCCCAGAGGTCTGGAAGGCTGGCGGCAAAACTCTGCATGTCAAACTGCATGAGTTTTTCAAGCTTTGTTGGGACCAAGGAAAACTGCCTCAGGACCTTCGTGCTGCCACCATCATCACCCTGTACAAAAACAAAGGTGAGAAATCAGACTGCTCAAACTACAGGGGAATCACGCTGCTCTCCATTGCAGGCAAAATCTTCGCTAGGATTCTCCTAAATAGAATAATACCTAGTGTCGCCGAATCACAGTGCGGCTTTCGTGCAAACAGAGGAACTACTGACATGGTCTTTGCCCTCAGACAGCTCCAAGAAAAGTGCAGAGAACAAAACAAAGGACTGTACATCACCTTTGTTGACCTCACCAAAGCCTTCGACACCGTGAGCAGGAAAGGGCTTTGGCAAATACTAGAGCGCATCGGATGCCCCCCAAAGTTCCTCAACATGGTTATCCAACTGCACGAAAACCAACAAGGTCGGGTCAGATACAGCAATGAGCTCTCTGAACCCTTCTCCATTAACCCTCTCAATAGTGAACCTGTAAAAGGTGGTTAAGATGGAGGTCGATAGTCTTGACTTCCTCAGCCTCCTTGGAAAGTGTAGGCACTGCTGCACCTCCCTGACTAATGAGGAGGGGTTGTGGGTCCAGGATAGGTCACATCTTATATGCACGCCCAAGAAATTTATGCTCTCCACTCTCAACATGACGGAACCGTTGATGTGTAATGGAGAATGGTCAACCTTCGTTCTCCAGACGTCATCAATCATCTCCTTTGTCTTGTCCACGCTGACACTCCGGCTGTTGTTCTCGCACCATTTTATGAGCCTTCCACCCTCCTCTTTGCAAAGCGACTCATTATTGTCACCTGATGAGATCCAACTATTGCATCATCTGCAAATTTGAAGATTCTGCGGATTCTTTATTAAAATTGATAATATGAGACATACAGCACGGTAGCAGGCCCTTCCAGCCCATGTGCTCGTGCTGCACAGATACCCCAATCGAGCTACAACACCCGTACATTTTGAAGGGTGGGAGGAAACCGGAGTCCCCGGAGAAAACCCACGCAGACACGGAGATAATGTACAAACCCCTTCCAGGCAGTATTCAAACCTGGGTCATTGGCACTCTAATAGCATTGCGATAACTGCCACACTAATCGTTCTACCCTGGATTCTGGTGACCTGAGGTTCAAATGACAATGGGGCTCTCCCCATGCTGGTTTCTTATAATGGCAGTCTTACGGTGATCAGAATTAATTTGCACAAACAGCTTGGCTGGAATGAGCACAGAATGCACACAATAAGATCTCAGCCTAATTACTGTTCACTACCACAGCAACCATTCAATGTGAAGCTCCCCTTCAGATGTCTGCATACGAACACAAAACCCGGTAAAAACCCCAATCAGCAGGACCATGGCTTTGATGAGGGTGGCAGGACGAGGAGATGCAGTAAGTCAGAAAGAGAAAACATTCGAAACTATCCAAATGACTTCTTGCAACCAATTCCTCCCACATCTCTTAATTCTATCAACTCAAGATTCAAGATTCAATTTATTCTCATTTCATAAACACAGTGCAATATTAAATGAAATTTGTTTCAGAGATATTTGCCATCGGCAGAAATTGCCTGAAGTGCCTCTTATAGTCCGAGAAAGAGAAGCAAAAGAGGACCCCCTCAGAGTCCCTGAGTTCCGATGGTTTCACCCTCCCGTAGTCCCTGCAACCACACAGAGTTCTGTCCTAACCAACACGATCAGGAACTCTTCAGCGTCCTCGGCGCCCTCTTACATCCCAGTGCCTATTCCTGGTGCCCCTTCAGCCAGTCTTGAGCCAGAATCCAGCAGCCCACAGCCTGCGTGGGTTTCTCGCCTTCAGTCGCCAGAAGCCCACCCTCAAAGCCCCGCACTGGTCTGTCACTACTGAGACGGTCAGTTGGGTCATCTCCTCTGCTTCTCCTTCTCAACCGGGGTGGGGGGGGGGGGGAGGTCTCCCCATTTTCTGGTGCCCTGCACCAGTCCTCCGCTTCATCGGAGTCTGTCACCCCATTGTGACTGTTGCGATCGTTGGTGTCACCACCTTGAGTGCAGACCCCCTGGTTACAGTATTTTTACATTTAACCACCATCTGCCCCATTTATAGGCTGTTTAAAGCCTGTACGGAATTGATAGCTGTTGGACTAGGCGGTTGGAACCCCATGGAAGCACTGTGCCTCAGCTCCCAGCGGGTCCACACCAGTGCCACGCCATCCTTTTCCTCGTAGTGGGAGCTCGGAAACTTGTATCTCCATCCATGTGACGTATAATCCTGATTCTATTGCTGTTCCATCATCTATCTGTGAATCCAAATTCTGCAACTTCTTAATTCCAACCTTGCCAACAGCATCCAGATCCAGTAAGTAATATCTACAGGGAACACTGCCGTCGGGGAGCAGCAGAATTCATCAAGGATCCACCCCGCCAAGCACACACACTGTTCTCACTGTTGCACACCTGATGAAGGGCTCAAGCCCGAAACATTGGTTTTGCATCTTTATTTAAGAATTATTATAGGGCAGCTCAATGGAAATTGAAATTACTTCAAAAAGAAGCTCCTAACTAGGAATTCATAAATTGAGATTAAGATGGGAGGTTGATTTAAATAGAATAATAGATGAAAATGACTGGATGCAATTATGTATGGAAAATATGATGAAAATTATTAATGTTGGGCATAGACTGGTTCAATATAATATTTTACACCCATTACATTTAACTCCTCAAAAATTTTAAAAATTGAATCCAACCTTATTAGATTTATGTTTTAGATGTGGTCAGGAAGCTGGTTCATTTTTGCATTCTACTTCGAAGTGTCTTAGGGTGAAACCTTTTTGGTTAGAGGTAGGAATGTATTCTGAGGGGGAGGATAGGGGGGAATTTATATATATATTACCCCTCCATAAATCTTCGTCCGCGAAGCCAAGCCAAAGCGATATATATATATATATATATATATATATATATATATATCTCACATATATAATTTTTTGTAGTTTTATTGAATATGTATACATTAATGTGGTTTTAAAATTAAAAAAAAGCAAAAGGTTTTGTGTCTTTATCTTTGCTATATATAGTTCACTATTTGACCAGCTGAGTTTCTTCAGAATTCTGCCCTGCAGTCTTCAGGTTCCTAAATGAACCCCACCACAGTGCTCTTGCGCTCCTCTGGCTGTGCCCCAGTCAATCTTTCTCATTGTAACCTCTGCTCTGTAACTGTCATCTTGTCCTTCTACTTTGTACAGTTGTATCAATTTTTAATTTTTTTTTAAATTCAGACATACAGCACGGTAACAGGCGCTTTTGGCCCACATGCCCGTGCCACAAAATTACACATGTGGTCGCTGTCCTACAACCGCCGCTACATTTGAAGGGTGGGAGGAAATGAGCGCCCGGGCAAAACTGACGCAGACACAGGGAGAACATACAAACTCCTTACAGACAGCACGGGATTTACACCTGGGTCGCCTGAGCTATTACAGCGTTGCGCGAACCGCACTGCCCCTTGCTGAATTGTGCTGAATGTTAGTGTTGACTTGCTAGACTGCTCATGGAAGAACACTTCAGTGACTCTACCAGGTGTAATGTAACAAAAAACCTGAGCTTGAATTGAAGGAGTTTCAGTTTCCAAGAGACAATGGGGATGACGTTAGATGCAGACCTTGCTGGGGTGCCCAAATCACATGGATAATGGGATGGAATTTGCCAATTACAATTTCCACCCAGAGAAATATGCAGTTCCCTCCACAATTCTGCCCAAATCCCAATCACTAAACTAGAAGGCTGATCACTTATTGTATGTACTTTCAAAGTCAATTTTATTGTCTCTGATTGTACAAGTACAACCCAACAAAACAGTGTTCTCAGGTCCTCGGCACAAAACCCGCAGACACACAACTAGACATAACACACGTACAGACAAACAATACACGTGCAGGACAATACACATTACAAATCAATAAATATTGTTTCATGAATACAAGTATTCATATGGTCAGAGTGAGCAGTCCCTTTGGTCGTTCAGCATCCTCACTGCCCATGGGAAGAACCTGTTCCTCAGCCTGGAGGTGCTGGCTCTGATCCTCCTGTACCTCTTCTCTGATGGGAGCAGTTGAAAATGCTGTGTGCAGGGTGGAAGGGGTCCTCAACAATTTTGTGCGCTCTCTTCAGACAACAATCCTGGTAGATCACATCAATGGAGGGGAGGAAGACTCCAGTGATCCTCTCTGCCACTCTCATGGTCCTGTGGATTGACTTCCAATCCATTTCTCTGCAGCAATCATACCCCACTGTGCTGCAGCCCGCCAGGACGATCTCAATAGAGCTCCTATAGTAGGTTAAGATAATGGTGGCCAGTAGCCTTGCCAACTTCAGACTTCTCAGGATGTGCAGTCGCTGTTGCACCATCCTGACAAGCGAGAAGATCCAGAGTGTCTACGATAGGTCACTATTTAAGTGAACTCCAAGCAACTCCAAGGAACCAGGGTAATTAAACTTCTAATTTCCCACTGAAGACCACTTGATTTTGATCACTACCTGGTAGAGGTGAATGTGGAGCCCCATGTCATTTGGATGAGTAAACCCACATGACCTTGCAGTTTCAAGGTCATCGGTATGGATACTAAGTCTTTATTCCCTCTTATTGAACTAAATTCTCCAGCTGGTGAGGTGGGATCTGCACTTTCGTCTCCAGTAAGGTACCTTAAAGTTCCCATGGGCATAACAGTCACCGCTAGGTTAACAAAGATGTATCTCAAATTTCAACTTGACATATTTTGCAGAAGAGAAAAAATATTTTGGGGAAAGAGGAAAGCAAAGAAAAAGCGGAGGTGTTTCTTTCAGATTCTTACACATTTTGAAGTTGTTAAGAGTCCCACTTAATTGCAGCAGTAAAAAGTGAATGAATAGCTGTTTCACTTCCAAATTCAGCATGGGATAATCTAAAACAGCATCAAGTGATCGTCAGCTGCCCAGCTGCTAACGTGGAAAGGTAACATCTGGTTTGATTTCTTTTTTTTTTGGTTCGTACTTTCCTTCACCTTGCACCCCAGCAACTCAGGGCTGAGAAACCTTCAGCAAGATACACTCCCCTGACCACCTGCACTCTGCCACCAGAGCTAGTAAGACCTTAACAAGGCTTCTTTTTCACGTCATCTTCAAAGGCCTGGGGTAAGATCAGAAGGTAAGAGGAACAGAGTCGTGACTGCATCTGGTAATTGTGAGTTTGACTGAGGGTGTGACATTCAAGTCAAGCTTATTGCACAAGTACAACCCGGCCAAACAACGTTCTACGGTCCTTGGTGAAAAACACAGACACACAACCAGATATAACACACATACAGACAAACAAACATGCAGAACAAGTATTTCATCCATACAAATAAATAGATAAATATTGTTGTGTGGCAGCTCACCACAAGGCAGGCAAACCGGCCCCGCTTGTAAGCCACACGGTGGGGCAGCCGGCCAAAATGGCAGCGTCGGAGGGTTTCCCTTCCTTCCAGCTCGGGGCTCAGAAACCCGCGCTTGGGGACCACATGACGCCCGAGTGACATCAGCGCCCTCCAGCGCGGTTCTCAGAAGGTCCGGGCTTGGAGTATAAGTGCAGCCCAGCAGCCTGCAATAAACTAATCTGCTCACTGAGCTCAACCCGTCTGGTTGCGTGTGTTATTGCAGGAGCAGGGTAGCCGCCGCTACAGTTTCATGAATATGGAGTCTCAGATGGTTAGTGTGAGCAGTTCCTTTGGTCATTCAGCATTCTCACTGCTGGTCGTTCAGCATCCTCAGCCGGGTGGTGCCGGCTCTGATCCTCCTGCATCTCTTCCCCGACAGGAGCAGCTGAAAGATGCTGTGTGCGGGATCGAAGGGGTCCTCAATGATCGAAGGGGTCCTCTTCAGACAATGATCCCAGTAGATCACATCGATGAAGGGGGAGGGAGGCTCCTGTGGTCCTGTGGATTGACCTCTGATCCATTTCTCTGCAGCAACCGTACCCCACTGTGATGCAGCCAGCCAGGACACTCTTGATGGAGCTCCTATAAAAGGTTGACAGAATGGTGGCCGGTAGCCTTGCAGCTTGGGAAGTGCACTCAGGAACAGTCAGACAGAGTGTGAGAACTGTGATGTTCAAGAAAATAAGAGTTAAGTTTCTGAGAAAGACTCGCATCAGTTGACTAGGAGTTGGTAATAAACCCATAAGCTTACGCAAAGGCACTTTACCAATCTGACTACAAACCAATTTCCAACAATAAAGATCCACAACAAGACCATCACCCACTGCACTGAAAGCCAACATCAGTGATGAAATTTGGCACGACTTTCTGTGCACCAGCACCGCCATTGGCCATCTATAGAAAAGAGAGCTTGAAGATCAGAATCAGAATTTAATGTCACGGACACGTCATCAAATTTGATGTTTTGTGGAGCATCACAGGTGCAAATATTGCGATAAATCACATTTTTTAAATAAATAAATTAGTGCAAAACAAGAGACAGAGTCTGTTTTATGGTCTGTTCAAAACTCTGAAGGATCAGATCAATGATCAGAAATAAGCGGCCTTGTGCCGCTGGGTGGTGGTCTTCAGGCTCCTGTACCTCCTTGATGATAGCAGTGAGAAGAGGGCCTGGCCTGGGTGGTGGGGGTCCTTGAGGATAGAGGCTGCTTTCTTGAGACACCGTCTCTTGTAGATGCCCTTGACGGAGTGAAGGCTGATGCCCGTGATGGTGCTGGCCGAGTTCACAACCCTCTGGCCTTTTCCTGTCCTGTGCATTGGCATCTCCACACCAGACAGTGATGCAACCGGTCAGAATATTCAAACTTCTCACGAAGTCAAGCTGCTGGGGAGCCTCCTTCATGATTGCATCGACATGGAGGCCCCAGGATAGATCTTCAGAGATGTCGCCACCCAGGAATTTGAAGATCTCAACACTTTCCACTGCTGTCCCCTCGATGATCAATGTCTCAGACTCCTACTGCTGGCCCATGTCTCAGAAACATTCAGGAATGAGTGTTGCCCAATGACCACAAGCTTCACGTCCAGACTGGATGGTAGCTAATGTTATGTCTCTACTCTGTCATCAGGGTAAATTTTTTACACAGAGTTGTGGGTATCTGGAATGCCTTGCCAGGGATGGTGGTGGAGGCTGGAACAATGGGGTCATGTAAGAGAGACATAAGCACATGGACATAAGTAAAATAGTGGGACTCAGTTTTTTTTTAAATGGTAGGCCACTGGGGTGGGGTAGAGCAAAGATACCTAGAGGTGTGCTTGCCTTTATCACTCAGGGCACCGAGTACAGGAGGTGGGATGTCATGGAGGATTTGGGTTTGTACTCGCTGGAGTTTAGTAGAAGGAGGAAGATCTAATAGAAACCCTTTAAATGCTGAAAGGCCTGGAGAGAATGGAAGTGGAGAAGATGGTGGGGGAGTCTGGAACCAGAGAGCACAGCCTCAAAATACCGAAATGTGCCTTTGGAATAGAGATTACCTTACCCAGAGGGTGGTGAATCTGTGGAATTTGTTGCCATGGATGGCTATGGACACCAAGTCCTTGAGGATACTTAAGGCAGAGAGAGATAAATTCTTGATCAGGAAGGGAATCAAGGGTTACGGGGTGAAGTCAGGAGATCAGGGCTGAAATTTAAATTTTTAATTTTGGCCCATGAGCCCGTGCTGCCCACTTACACCCAATTAACTCACAACCCCGGTGCGTTTTGAACGGTGGGTGGGAGGTAACCCGAGCCACCCCCCCCGCTTCACCCCCACAGACATGGAATCTTTACAGACAGCGTGGGATTCGAACCCTTCTCAGTCGCTGGTGCTGTAACATCATTAAGCTAACCGTGCCAAAAATGATAGTAAAAGGCCAGAATTTGAATTGTAAGGATGGAGGAGCTCATTGTGAGAAAGTCTGGAGCAGGAAAATGGAAAAGTTAATGTCTTTGCAATTCTCCATAGAATATTGATGCTAGGTTGCCGAATACATCCAAGATCGAGAATGATTGATCTATAAAATCTTATTATTGGTTGAGCACGCTTGAAATTACCATATGGCCTTCTTCTGGTCTAATTTTTTTTATGTGCTTAGGTCTCTGCCTGCTTCTGATTCATCATCCCCTCTGGATGTCACATAAAATGGAATGAGCAATAAGACATATTAATTTTGGGAGGTGCCATTGGTATTTACACAAACTTATTATTGCTCTATCCCTTTCATTGATGCAATTTATCCACAATATGTTTCCACAGTTACAAAGCACTGGGGAGGGAAGGAGAGCTTAAGAACTCACTGCATAGATTGGCTGGATTGCCAGAAATTCCTTTGGGCCACAGTTGAACGATTGGTTTATGATCAAATTTAAAGCCTCTGGTTTTTTTTTGTTGTTGTTAAGTAACGTAGAGAAGAGGGCAAGAAACAAAGCAAATTCCAGGTAAAGAATTTAATTTCTCAACATGGGTGCAAATCTACTAATTTAATCGGAGTGAGAGAGACTTCTTCCAGATCCCTTGGGGTACATGACGGAGACACACTTGCTTTCTGTCAGAAGGTGTGGACTTATGCTTCCGATCACCACCTAGCCAGAATTTTTAATTTTATAAAGCTTATTTAAATTTATACATACAGCACGGTAACAGGCCCTTCCAGCCCATGAGCCCGTGCCGCCCAATTACACCCCAAATGACCTACAACACCCGGTACTTTTTGAAGGGTGGGAGGAAACCAGAGCCCCTGGGGGAAACCCATACAGACACGGGGAGAATATACAAATTCCTTGCAGACAGTGCGGGATTCAAGCCCTGCTCCTGACCGCTAGCGCTCTAACCGCTTCGCCAACTGTGCCACCCATGAACTGAGGCAGCGTCTAGGTCTTCTACTGAGGGAGGACTTGGGCCTCTCGGAGGCAAATTTAAACAGAGGTTTCATCTTCCCTGCTTTGGCGAATGTTTGAAGGAGCTACCGTACAAATTCAAACAAGGTCCAAGCCTCCGGCCAACATTCATCAACAGCCAAAGCACCAAAGGAAGGCCATTTTTTTTTCTAGTTCCTCGAGGGAGCTTGCTTAATAAAAATTGGATGCTTTGTTACAAGAGACTATACATTACAAAGCAATTGCTGGCTGACAGTTACTTTGGGATATCCTCAGAATGACATGAATTATATGATCCTAAAACAAAGCTCAGAAACACTTTTCTATTCCTGCACCTTCAGCACCAGCCTTAAACCAGTGGCAGTTCTATGATTACAGCACAAGGAGAGATGACATGCTCAATGAAGCTTTTGATTACTTCAATCTCCACTGATTCCAGAAACCTTTATTCTTCCCCTGAAACCAGATACTCGCTCGGTTGCCTTTGTGAAAGCGTTTTTAACGCAGCTCAGGTGTTTGTGAGAGACTCACTTCCAGATGTCAACAGTCTAACAGGCAAATTAAACTCTAATCTCTCATCCCATTGATCGAAAGCAGATTGCAGCTGTGCATCACTCAAGAAAGACCGACCGCGACTTTCTCAGAGAAACCCGGGGATGGTCCAGAAATTCCAGCCGGCCACCCGGAAGCAGTGCAAGAAAAGAAACCAACTGCTGGAGGAACTCAGTGGGACTGGCAGAGAGATGGTTGGCGTTTCGGGAGACAGTCAAGCTTCAGAACCTGAGTCAGGGACTCAAGCCCAAAACATCGAGCATTCCTCTGCCTCCACAGATGCTGATTGTCCCACCAAGTTCCTCCAACAGTTTCTTTATTGCTCCAGATGCCAGCATTTAGCAGTGTCTTGCAACTCTGTCAGCAATACCATACCAGGGGTGTAGGTTCATGGGGTGTAGGTTCATTGGGTGTAAGTTGGGCAGCACAGACTCATGGGTCAAAATGTCCTGTTACTGTACTGTACTGTAACATGAACCATATCTAATATCAAATTTATTGTCTGAGTACACATACACGTACAACCCTGATTCTTTTTCCTGTGGGCAAGGCAGAATTACCACTTATTGGTAGTACAAAAAACTGTACTTAATGTACATATGTAAACAAATAGAAATGTAAACAAACTGACTGTTCAATACAGAGAGCGGAAAAAAAATCAATAAAGTGCAAAAGTAAAAATCCTTAATTGGTCCCTGATTGAGTTTGTTGTTGAGGAGTCTGACGGTGGGGAGGTAGCAGTTGCTGCTGGTGCGAGTCTTATGGCACCGATACCTCTTTCCTGATGGCAGCAGTGAGAACAGAGCGTGTGCTGGGTGGCGTGAATCCTTGATGATTGCTGCTGCTCTCCGACAGCACTTTTCCCCACAGATGTTCTCGACGGCGATGTCCTGGGCCATGTCCACCATGTTTTGCCGGGTTTTCTGCTTGGGGGTATTGGAGTCTCCATACCAGACAGTGATGCAGCCGGTCAACACACTTTCCATTGCTCAACTGTAGAAATTTGCCAGGGTTTCCGATGTTGTACAAAGCCTCCACAAACTTCTGAGAATGTATTCGAATTTGTAAAACTAGTCAATGCTTGAACACTCCTACCAACTGAATCTACGCAGTATAAAAAAATGCAGCAGACAACCGAGTCTGTGCAGGAACTAGTTCTCCTTACACAGCTCTCTTAAAGGTTTGATCAAGATATTGTGGAGAAAGATGAATTACCTCTTCTTCATCCTCTTCATCTTCAACGTCGAGGATCCCAGAATCTTGCTCCGACATCGGGCTGGTGTTGTCAACCTCCACATCAAGCCCAGAGCCACCATCTTTCTTCAGTTTCTTCCCAGTTCCCATCTTGTTCTGCTGAGAGACAACATTGTCCAGGTTCCTCTGCTGGTGTGCCTGGAAGAGTAGTAAATAAAAACAGGTTTATTACGAATCATCGTCATTGAAATTAGATGATGTCACAGGCTGATACTGTAAAGAAAAGGCCATTCAGCCTGACATCTCTGTACTGACCACGATGGCATTCTGGGGAGTCCCATTTGCCCACACCTGCTCTATTCCCTTCCAAACCATTCCTGTCCCAATTCCTTCTGAACATCATAATCGGGCCTGCTTCTACAGTTTCATCTGTCAGCTCGATTCATAAGACCATGAGATATAGGAGCAGAAGTACGCCATTTGGCACGTCGATCTGCTCAGCCATTCCATCATGAGCTGATCCATTCTCCCACTGAAACCTACTCCCTGGCTTTCTCCCCATAAACTTTGATTCTCTGACTATTCAGATACCTATCAAACTGTGCCTTAAATACACCCACTGACCTGGCCTCCACCTAGCTGCCCGTGGTACCTAATCCCAGAGGTTCAACGCTCTCTGGCTAAAAAAAATTCCTCTGCATCTCTGTTTTAAATGGGTGTCCTTCAATCCTCAAGTTGTGCTCTCTTCTCCTTGACTCCCCTACCGTGGGAAACAATTCTGCTGCATCTACTCTGTCTAGGCCTTTCAACATTTGAAATGCTTCTATGAGGTTCTCCCTCATTCTCCTGAACTCTAAGAAGAGCAGTCCAAAAAACGGCGAGCGCTCAGATGTGGACCGCCTGAGTGGAAAAAGTTGCCCCTTCAGATCCCTATGCAATCTCTCCTCTCGCCTTAAACCTGTATCTTCTCGTTCCAGAATTGTCTACCCTCGGTACCAAACTGTGAACCTTCACTTTATTCATAACCCTCATAATTTCATTTCTTTAAGGCCACCACTCCTACGTTCTAGAAATAAAGATCCAACCTCTCCCTATAATTCAAGCCGTCTAGCTCTGACAACAAATGCTTGTTATCACCATTTATACTCCCAACACTCACAGTAACATCTCATTTTTCGCTGTGTACAACATAGAACGTTACAGTGTAGTACAGTCTCAGTATAAGGGGGAGCTCATTTAGAATGAGATGAGAATACAATTATTTTCACATGCTGAATGATAAATCTTTGGAATTCCTTCCCCTAAGGGGCAGTTGTCACTGAGTTATCTCTGATCGATAGGTTTCTGGATATCAGGAGATATGGGGACAGGGTTGGAAACACCTTTGGAGAGTCATCAGCCATGATTCAGATTTCACATTTATTGTCAGAGTACATACACGGCATCACATATCAACCCTGAGATTCCTTTATCCTGTGGTCGAGGCAGAATTACCACTTATTGGCAGTGCAAAAAAAAATCGTACACAGCGTAAACATGTAAACAAATAATGAATATAAACAAACTGACTGTGCCGCACAGAGAAAAAAAAATCAATAAAGTGCAAAAGTCCTTAAATGAGCCCCTGATATTTTGTGAATTTTTTTTTCCCCAAAAATATACATCTTCTTCTTTGGCTTGGCTTCGCGGACGAAGATTTATGGAGGGGTAAAGTCCGCGTCGGCTGCAGGCTCGTTTGTGGCTGACAAGTCTGATGCGGGACAGGCAGTCATGGTTGCAGTGGTTGCAAGGGAAATTTGGTTGGTTGGGGTTGGGTGTTGGGTTTTTCCTCCTTTGTCTTTTGACAGTGAGGTGGGCTCCGCGGTCTTCTTCAAAGGAGGTTGCTGCCCGCCGAACTGTGAGGTGCCAAGATGCACAGATTGAGGCGAAATCAGCCCACTGGCGGTGGTCAATGTGGCAGGCACCAAGAGCTTTCTTTAGGCAGTCCTTGTATCTCTTCTTTGGTGCATCTCTGTCATGGTGGCCAGTGGAGAGCTCGCCATAGAACACGATCTTGGGAAGGCCATGGTCCTCCATTCTGGCGACGTGACCTACCCAGCGCAGTTGGATCTTCAGCAGCGTGGATCGATGCTGTCGGCCTCTGCCATCTCGAGTACTTCGATGTTGTAAATATCCAAAATGTTAATTTTTTTCCTCACAAACACAACAAAGAAAAACAAAAACAGGCCCTCCCTCCCTCCCCTTCCATACAGGCCTTCCCTCCCTCCCTCCCCTTCCATACAGGCCTTCCTTCCCTCCCTCCCCTTCCATACAGGCCTTCCCTCCCTCCCTCCCCTTCCATACAGGCCTTCCCTCCCTCCCTCCCCTTCCATACATACAGGTCCGTTCCCTGTCAGAGCTTTCATAGATTTTAAATACAGAGAGTCCAGTTGGGGAAACTATGTTTTTGTATATATAGTAGTTACTTTTATACCCTTTCTTTGTTCCTTTTAATTATTGTATCTGGGCCCCTATGTCCCAGACCTTTACAAAAGTGTAACATTTATTCTTTAAGTTAAATGTGACTTTTTTTCCATAGGTTTACAGCTGTTCATTTCTGTAGTCCATCGTGCTATGAGTAGAAGGGAGTCAGACTCCAAGTGATCGCGACACATTTTTTTTCGCTACCCCCAGTGCTATTTTTATAAATGAAATTTGATATTTGGTCAATTTGTCGCTTATTTCCATGAAATTACCTGGTCGAAGTAGCTCCGAGTCGCCCATAAACACCACTCCTGATATCCTGATTGAATTTTCTGCGATTTCTTGCCAAAATGGCCTCACTTCCACGCACAGCCATGTGGCATATGGAAAAGTTCCTGTCTCAGTCCCTCATCTGGAACACATCTCTGAAATTTTGCCTTTTGATCTGTGTAACTTTTGTGGGGTAAGATATAATTGGTGTAAGAAAAATTATCTGGAACCAGTCCATACCTTGCGTTTATAACTGATGTCATGCTGTCCTTGCACCAATTTGACCAGCTTCTTTCTGAAATCACCACACCCAAGTCCAACTCCCATCTTTCCCTTGACCTCTGAAACCTTGGTTTTTGCACTTTCGCTCTGGAGTTCACAGTACATTTTTGTTATATACTTGGGTGTATTCCCCATCCAGACGGTTTGTTCAGTTTCACTAATTTCAGGTGGGGTCAATGTTGGTCCCTATCTTTCTCTTAAGAACGATCTAAGCTGGAGAAGGTCCCATTGGCCACTCCGTATTTGTGTTTTAATTGTTCAAAGGACATGAGAATTCCTTCCATGTAACAGTCCTTAATATATCTTATACCTTTGTCATACCACAAATTTAATATTCTATTGCCCATGTCCAAAGGCAATAACACATTTCACACAATTATGCTTTTATTGATATCCCTACCTTTTTTCCTACACATTCATTAATTTCTTGCCACATTCTAATCATATGTATGGGAAATCTGTCTTTCTCTTCAGTGATTTGAAACTTCATTTACAAAGAAAGTCCTTTGCTTCCCCTTCCTTCATTGAGTACATTCCCATTTGAACCAAAGACGGGGGCAGGGGGGGGGATTGTCTTCAGTGAAGAAGGCAGTGAGAAATCTAGCCTGAGCAGCTGGGTAATATTTTTTGAAATCTGGAAGTCCTCCCAGCCCACAGTCCCATGTCAGTTTATCTAATGCAATTCTTGGTACAAATGAGTCCCTGATTGAGTTTGTCATTGAGGAGTCAGATGGCAGATGGTGGAGGGGGAGCAGCTGTTCCTGAACCTGGTGGTACGAACCACATGGCAGCTATGCCTCTTTCCTGATGGCAGCAGAGAGAACAGAGCGTGTGCTGGGTGGTGAGGGTCTTTGATGATTGCGGCTGCTCTCCAACGGCAGCGTTCCCTGTAGATGTTCTCGATGGTGGGAAGAGTTTTGCACTAATTCATTTTTAAATGTAAATGAATGCAATATTTGCACTGCAACGCTGCCACAAAACATGAATTTCGTGACATGTTCTTGACAATAAAATATGATTCTGATGTAAACTTGAAACAATTGTGTCTTCTCAAACACTTGAGACAAGTCCTGCATGAGCAACAAAGATTTGGATCATGTCATCCAAACAGATAGATTTTCAGGCACAGTTTCATGTTATCCTTTATTTGAGGTAAATGTTGCAGTCATGGTGGACCACCGTTATAAAATATAGAACAAGGATTACCAATTCTTTCAGCAGGCCACTGGAGGTTGAAGGGAGGGGTGTAGAAGGAGAACAATCCAGCAAAGATTAAAGGACCTGGGGATATGTGGTTCGTGCCCCTGAGGTAAAAGATCAGCCAGGATCTTCTGACCAAACCTTTATTTAAATTTAGGACAGCATGGTTAGTCCTCAATGCAAGCGATCGGGATTTAGGTTAAAATCCCGCGTTGTTTGTTCATTTTCCCTGTGTCTGCGTGAGATTCCCCAGGGGCTTCAGTTTTCTCTCATCATTCAAAATGTACTGATGGTTGTAGGTTAATTGGGTGCAATTGGGTGGCATGAAACTCACGGCTGAAATGGCCTGTTACAGTGCTGCATGTCTAAGTCTGCATATCAGGCATGAAGAACCCAGTGGCCCACCTGTTGTAACCGTGGCCAGAAATGTTATATGAGGAACCAATCTCCCACTCTTGGCTACCCAGAGTAATGAAACAAGAGCCACAGAGGTTTCCCAGAACACTGTGCTCTTTGCTACAATTCTTCAGACATAGACGATTTACACAAAATGGCATAAACTATTTATAATATTTACACAAAGCTTGTGACTTCAAGTCACAAGGCAATCTCGTAAGTCCTGGTGTCTGTGGGTCACTCAGATTAGGACTCCCTTGCACCACCCCTGCTTTTCTTATGCTCTAAGGTGAAAACAGAAGTGGTGCCATGAGCAACATCCCAATATTCACAAGAATGGCCCTATCAGGGACATGTCCATATTTACAGATGGAGCCCTGGTGTGATTACTTTCCAACATTCACCCTATTGTGCCGGCTTCCTAGCAATTCGGATATCAAGAGCCAGGTGTTGAGGAGATGCAATTGAATATGGGGCCTGACTTTCAGGTTCATCACGGAACAGCACGCTGTTTAAACTCAAAGGTTACGGGGTCACTGGAGACAGCGGCGAGATCCAATTAAAGCCACTCATTGCTATTGTTTTAACAATGGCAGCAGATTTCAGATTTATTGTCAGGAGCACAGACATGACATCATATACAACCCTGAGAGTCTTTAATCCTGCTGGCGCAGCAGAATCACCATTAATTAGTCGTGCAAAAAAATAAACTCTACACAGAGTAAAACATGCAAATAAACAAAAGAACTGTAAACAGACAACAAATGTAAGCAAACTGACTGTGCAATACGGAGAGATGAAAGAATATCAATAAAGTGCAGAATCCTTAAATGAGTCCCTGATGGAGTTTGTCGTTGAGGAGTCTGATGATGGAGGGATAGCAGTTGTTCCTGAACCTGGTGGTGCAAGTCTTGTGGCCCCTACACCTCTTTCCTGATGGCGTGAGAAGAGAGCGAGTGCTGGGTGGTGTGGATCCTTGATGATTGCAGCGTTCTCTGTAGATGTTCTTGATGGTGGGGTGGGTTTTGCCTGTGAATGTCCTGGGCTGTGTCCACTACTTTTTGGAGGGCATTACAATCAGAGTTTCATGGTGCCTGCCACATTGACCATTGCCAGTGGGCTGATATCGCCTCAAACCGTGCATCTTGGCGCCTCACAGTTTGGCGGGCAGCAACCTCCTTTGAAGAAGACCGCAGAGCCCACCTCACTGACAAAAGACAAAGGAGGAAAAACCCAACACCCAACCCCAACCCACCAATTTTCCCTTGCAATCGCTGCTACTGTGTCTGCCTGACCCGCATCGGACTTGTCAGCCACAAACGAGCCTGCAGCTGACGTGGACATTACCCCTCCATAAATCTTCGTCCGAGAAGCCAAGCCAAAGAAGAAGAAAGACAATCAGAGTTATTGGTGCAGCCGGTCAGCACACTTCCCACCACACATCTCTAGAAATTTGCTTCAGTTTCTGGTGTCACACCAAAACCAAACCTCCGCAAACTCCTGCTGATGTGCTTTCTTCACGATGCCATTAGCATGTTTGGCCCAGGAAAGATATTCCTCGATAGTGACTCCCAAGAACTTATGCTCACCCTCTCCACCTCTGTGTGGGTTTTCTCTCAGGGGGGAGCTCTGGTTTCCTCCCACCATTCGAAAAACATACCGGGGGTGGGGGGGGGGGGGTTGTAGGTCAATTGGGTGCAGTTGGGCGGCATGGGCTTGGGGGCCGAAATGGCCTGTTACTGTGCTGTGGGTCTAAATTTTTTTTTTAATGCTTACAGTCCTCTTTCTCCCTCTTTCCTTTCAACTTCAACGCACAAACAGTGGGTCCACACATATGCAGGAAGAAAACACCGGAGTCTCCGACACACAAATACGGGAAGGACACAAAGGTTTGTTTGAGTTAATAAGGGTCTGTGCCAGAGTGCATGAATCCAGATTTTGAAATAAAGAGTTTAAAGTACCAAAAACAGTTATGAAAGAGCGTTCACAACAATACGCCACACAACACTTCCACAAAAACAATGGCAGTGAGCCAGACTACCCTTCCAGAAACTACAATGACCTCTTGTCCCTCAATCAGACAAGTGCAGAAATATCTGTGAGAAGTGCAAAGTCAACATGTTAACATTGTTTTTCCCTTTCTCCTGAACTGAAATGCAAACCACAAGGACGATAAGAGCTGTATGATTTTTCTGCCTTTGCTACTGTTATCTCCCACCCCACTTCCCCGCAGATCAGATCTAACAACAAAAACTCCCTGTAAGTGGATGGGAACGTGACAGATTGACTTGCCCTTTGTTTGACTCCAGCACCTCGGTCAGAAGTGCATGAACTGAGTTGAGGTAATGCAGCCTTGAACTAAGTCAGTCTGCTTTGTGCCAATAAAAGCAATTTGCAAACATTAGCTTGATAAAGGATTAACGATAATCTGAAATATTATAGAGATGCTGGTTTTTAAAAAGTTCAAGCCAGGCAAGGAAACTGATTTATAAATACCAAATAAAATTTTTAAAAAACAAAATCTTGGTACATCCAGCCAGCCAAAGTAGATGACCCGGGGGGAAATGTGAAGCACAAAAGACTGCAGATGGTGAAGTTGTAGTAAAAACTCACACAAATGTTGGAGGTTCTCAGCCGGTCTCGCAGCGCCCAGCGGAGGTAAAGATATATGACCGATGTTTCGGGCCTGAGCCATTCTTCAAGGTATATGTGCAAATGGTCTATAAGAAAATACACTGGTCTATTTTCACTCACAGCCTGAGGAAGGGCTCAAGCCTAGGACGTCAGCAATATAGCTTTGGAACCAGAGAACAATACAGCAGAAAAACAGGAGCCCTTCTAGTATGTGCCAAACTAGTAATCTACCTAGTCCCACTGACCTCTACCCAGTCCATAGGCCTCCATACCCCTATAATCCTTGTACCTATCCAAATTCTTCTTAAAAATTAACATTAAGCCCTCATTTCACCACTTCAACTGGAAGATCATTCCACACTCCCATCGCTCTGTGTGAAGAAGTTCCCCCTTATGCTCCTTCTAAACTTTTTCCCCCTTCACCCTTAACCCAAGTCCTCTGGTTTGTATCTCACCTACCCCCACTTCAACTGGCAGATCATTCCACACTCCCATCGCTCTGTGTGAAGAAGTTCCCCCTTATGCTCCTTCTAAACTTTTTCCCCCTTCACCCTTAACCCAAGTCCTCTGGTTTGTATCTCACCTACCCCCACTTCAACTGGCAGATCATTCCACACTCCCATCGCTCTGTGTGAAGAAGTTCCCCCTTATGCTCCTTCTAAACTTTTTCCCCCTTCACCCTTAACCCAAGTCCTCTGGTTTGTATCTCACCTACCCCCAGTGGAAAAAGCCTCTCAACATTTACTCTGTCTACCCCCCTCAAATTTTTAAATACCTCAATCAAATCTCCCTTCATTCCTCTACGCTCCAGGGAGTAAAGTCCTAACCTGTTTAACCTTTCCCTGTAACTCAGTTCCTGAAGTCCGGGCGACATCCTAGTAAATCTTCTCTGCGCTCTTTCTACCTTATTGATATCTTTCCTGTAGTTAGGTGACCAAAACTGCACACAATACTGCATATTGGGCCTCACCAATGTCTTGTACAATTTTTCTATAACATCCCAACTCCTGTACTCAATACTTTGATTTATGAAGGCCAAAATGCCAAAAGTTCTTTGTCCACCTGTGATGCCGCTCACTTTCAGGGAATTATATATCTGTTTTCAGGGAATTATGCACCTGTTTCATGAATGAAATATCTTTGCCTCCTTATGCTGTGAGAACGGCTGAGTTCCTCCAGCATTTCAGTGTTTTTACTTTTGAACCAGGAGAAATTATGAGCTCGCTTCACTGGCAATCCCGCCCCCATCTTCTTTGGTCACCACACAATCAGCAGATGTGCTGGATGGAAAGAGGGTAGAATCATAAAATGATACAGAACAGAACCTCCGGGAATGAGCCAATTCTTTGAAGGAGTTATCCAACTGGACCCTCTCCTCAGCTCCTTCTCCATAGCCCCGCGATTTCTTTTCCCCTCTTGAGAACTTATTCAGATAGCTGAAAACAATTAGAAAATCTGTTTCCCTTTCGGGCAGCAGGACAAAAAAAATCTAGTCCTTTTGCTTCTGGACGATTTGCCACGTCGAGAGGTCTTGTAAACGGATACCGTTTAAGGCACTGGGATCTCAGAAACTTTTAAACCCAAACTTGAGACCACTCTGAGGATTCCTGAAATATTGATCTACACTGGTATCAAGGACACAGAAAGAGGCAGTGTCTTAAGAAAGCAACCTGTATCCTCAAGACCCCTCACCACCCAGGCCACGATCTCTTCACTCTGCTCCCACTGGGGAAAAGGTACAGGCGCCTGAAGATGAGGACTCAGTGGCCCAAAGACAGCTTCTTCCCTTCTGCCATCAGATTCCTGAATGATCAAGGAACCAAAGTCACTGCCTTATTTTGACTTATCATGAACTAATCTTGTTTATTTTGTAAGGTGGTTTATAGAAAGGTTTGCACGTGCGAAGCAGCTGCGAAACAATGAATTTTGTGACTTCTTCATGACAGTAAATTCTGATTCTGATTCCTTGAGCAGACAGTGAATTGCTGGAGTAACTCAGCAGGTCAGACATCATCAATCATCAATCAGCATTTTGGGTCAGGACCCTTTCTATCAAGATAAAGATAACAGGTGAAATTACATATATAAGAGGGGAAAAAGCTGGGGGGGGCGGGGAGGATGCTACTGTTTATTTAATAATATTTATTTAATTTTTTACAGTATATATCCTGCATATAAACTGCTTGCCAATATGTGCACCTACTGTATATACTCAAGTTGAGACTTTTGAACCAATTTTTCAGGTCAAATTTGGAGAGCTCGACTTTTACATGGGTCATATTTTTGACAGCTGTGAGTACCCGCGCCGTTCAAAGTTTTGGGAGATCGGATGGCCGGGACTGGGTGGTAAGTCCGCAGAATGGGTGATAAGACTGCAGTCGGGGTGTCAGGAGTTTGGATGGGCAGGCGGTGGTGGGGCGCGGTGGGGGGGGGGGGGGAAGATCTGCAGTCGGGGCGTCGGGAGCTTAGATGGCTTGGATCGGGTGGTAAGACCGTGGTCAGGGCATCGGGAGCTCCGGTAGTCAGGGGTCCGCGGACAGGGCGTCGGGTTCTCAGATGGGCAGGGGGTCAGGAGCTATGATGGACAGGCGGTCGGGACAAAAAATATGGGGGTGGTGGGTGAATGAATTCTACACAGATCATCCCCATAACATGCAATTTCTGGTTCAAAAATGGGGGTCAACTATTACATGAGTATATTTAGTATGAGTATGTATCTTTGCCTGTGTTTACACAGAGGACTGAAGAAACACTGTTTTGTCCAGTTGTACTAATACAATTGAATGATAATAATAATAAGCTTGAACTTGAACAGAGGTGATATGGGACAGAGGGGTAGGAGTTCCTTCTATCTTGTACTCTAAGCCCCTCCACCATCTTTGTTCCCCCTTTAGATCTCAGTCTTGATAAAAGTGTCCAGACCAGAAACATTTCTGCCCACGGATGCAGCCCAACCTGCTGACTCCCTCCCGCAACGCTTTCTCTGTGCAGGATGGTGGCATCTGCAGCTTTTGTGTTTCTCTACACTGGTATTCGGGAGGCATTGCCAGGATTAAGAGAGTGGACGGAATCATGACCACTGCTGTTGTGTCAGAACCCGGCAGAGCCCCTCGCTTTCTCAGCTGCACCCACGCTGGAAATCTACCTCCAGTACCGGCCCTATCGAGTGATGCTGTACTCAAACGATGGGGCATATCCAGCGATGAAGAGGCAGCGGTTCACAGTGGAGGATGTGGTTACGGGGCTGGCCTGGGCGGCTGAGGTGTGGCGCTCAGCTTCTAATTCTGAACTGTGAGGAAACAGACATACTCCACATGTGGACAGCCTTTCCCAGTTCCAGATTGAGTGCAGGAGTAGGGACATCGTGCTGCAGCTGTAGTAGATGTTGGAGAGATCACACTTGAAATATCATTAAAGTGGAAAGAGTGCAGAAAAGAATGTTACCTGGACAGGGTTGGGGGGGGGGGGGGGTGCTTGAGCATAGAAGATGGGGCTGTCATTTCCCTGTCCCATTCCCTTGCTGACAGGTCTGCCCATGGTCTCATGCACTGCCAGACTGAGAACACCCTCAAATTGGAGGGACAACACCTCATCTTTCGTCTGGGCACCCTCCAATAGAATGGCATTAACATCACTTCTCCAGCTTCTGTTCAACCCCCCCCCCACTTCTTAATCCTGCCACCTTTCCCCCAACTCTCTCTCTTTCTTTCTCTCTCTCTCTCTCTCTCTCTCTCTCTCCCCCCTTTCCCTTGCTCAAAACATTCATTATGTATTTTTGCTACATCAAGTACACTTTGACCAGCTGAGTTTCTCCAGTGTTGTATTTTTCCCTTTTCCCTGTCTCCTTCCACAGAGCCAAAATCAGTTCTCACCTTTCCTCTTGTCATATCCAATTTACACCTTTTGTTGGTCTGGGCTCCTCTCCCTTGCCAGTCTACAGTCTTTTTTCGGGCACCTTCCTGCTCATTGCTCATACCTTGAAGAAGGACTCAGGCCCAAAACTGACATTTCAGGTCTGAGCCCTGCAAGTAGTCTTTTTCCACTGATGTTAAGTGAGGTACAAACCAGAAGATATGGATCAAGGGTGAAATGGGAGAAGTTTTGGGGGAAATATGTGGAGGATCTTCTTCACAAAGAGAGGGGTGGGAGTGTGGAACGAGCTGCCAGCTCAAGTCATGAATGCGAGCTCAATTTTAACATTTATGAAAAATTTGGACAGCGTTATGATCCGGGTGTAGGTCAGTGGGGCCAGGCAGAATAATAGTTTGGCACAGAATAGAAGGGCCAAAGGGTCTGTTTTGAGCTGTAATGTTTTACGATTTTAAGTCAAGTTTATTGTCAACTGATTGTACAAATTCAACCCGACAAAATTGAGTTCTCCAGTCCTCGATGCAAAACACACAGACACACAACCAGACATTACACACATACAGACAAGCAATACACAGGCAAGACAAGTATTTAATCTCAGCAAATAAATAAATAAATATTGGTTCAGAATCTCAGATGGTCTCTATCCTATAATCTGTCCCATCACTACACACTGCATTTGAACCCATCGTCTCCCCTTTTCTCTTTGTCTGGGAGCACTGCTTCACCAAACCCAGAGATTTCTCTCTGGTTGCAAGCCTAACTGTATTCACCAGCCGTTGAACTTGCACAGCCAAACAAGCACAGTGAAGGACACATGCAACAAGAGGTGTAAGGGACCGTTAATCTGTTTACACGGATACTATCATGGATACCAGCAATGGACATCCCTCGCACAGTGAAGCCCTGAGTACCAAGCACAGAACCGTTCCCTTGAGCCTGCCCAACATTAGCCATCACGGGCAGTCTCTCCACAAAACGCCAGGGTCAATTCATGGCTGCAGAAATACCAGCAGAAGGCAGGGAGTTTGTTCCAAACAGCATGCACTCTGAGCTGATATCTTTGTAACACACAGTGGGGGAGCTATGCCCTGTGATATGAGGACTAAGGGGCTATAATAAACTAGTGAAGACAGCACTTCATATCGACACTCCCAGGAACCTAGAAGCCAAGACACTTAAAGTCAAGGCAGAGAAAGTGACTGGAAGGTTAGTTACAAAAAGGTTTCAAGAAATATCTCGAGGTTGAAGTAAAGAGGTGTAGAGGATAAGGAGGGAATTCCAGGCTATGGAGCCTTAGGATTTTGCAAGTAAATGCTAGGGCCCTGGAGAGTGTTGCAGAACACACAGATTGAGGGATACAAGTACACTGCTCCCTGAAAGTGGTGTTGCAGGTGGGCAGGATGGTAAATGCAATTGGTGCGCTTGCCTTCGTCGGCCAGGCACTGAGTAGAGGAGCCGCACTTCATTCATGTCAGAGCCGCACAAGGTGTTGGCAAAACGGTGTGAAACATGGATGTCTGCGGCTACTGCGCATGTAGTGAAAAAAGAAATGCTGGAGGAACTCAGCCAGACTTTTCAGTGTCTAGAGGAGACAAAAATATTGCCGATGTTTCGGGCCCAATAAGCCAGCAGCAGAAAGTCTCAGAATTCAGACAATAGTGGTGGAATCCAGACCAACAAAAGGTGTTAATTAGATATGATAAGGGACAAGGTAAGAATTTACCTTGTCTGTGTGGAATGGAGAGAGAGATAGGGAAAGGCTCCAGGAGAAAAGGGGAGGGGGGGGGGGGTTATTGAAAGCCTGGTGTCGATATTAATGCCATCTGGTTGGAGGATGCCCAGTCGGAAGATGGGGTGTTGTCCTCCAATCGGCGGGTGGTCTCAGTCTGGCAGTTCGTGAGTCCACGGACAGACATGTCAGCAAGGGAATGGGATGGAGAATTGAAATGGGTGGCCACTGGGAGATCCACGCTATGGCGGCGGACAGAGCCGAGGTGCTCAACAAAGCGATCTCCCAGTTCACGTCCAGTCTCTCCGACGTACAGGAGACCAACAACAGAAGCACCAGGCGACGCTTGAAGAGTGGTGAGTTGTCGTGCTTAGACAGCAATGTATTAAGCAGGAAATGGTGTTTTGCTCTTGGATTTCAAAATCATGGAATTGCAGGACCAGGATCTTGAAAATTCAGCAACCGTGTCGGGTGTTCAAGCTCAGAGGAAGAAAGGTAAGCAGTCAGTTTGTAACAAGGCGAAGGAACGGACACAGAGCCATTGGGAACAGCTGATGCAAGTAAGTTCAAACGCAAAGTCAATCTTTTGTTATAATCGATGAGAATAAATAGCTGCCTTCAGCAGAGAATTTCCTTAGTAATGGTCTTTTCTGGACTTGTATAAAATGGAGAAAAATAAAGCTAATTCAAAATGGATCTGCTCCTTGTTAGCATTCTTAAGACTTGCCTTTCCAAATCCACAACATTTTGAATATAACAAATGTTGGCTTGGCCTCAAACCAGATCCCTGAACCAATAACACAGAGAACAAGAATTCAAAACTCACTGTTTGAGAATTAGAACTAATTTTAACATCTGGGAATAAATAGGACACCTCTGCAAAAGTGACCACAAAGTTGTCGGAACTAAAACGCCTTTGCCCGTTGTCTTTAATCTGTTACACTGAGGATCAAAAAATCCAGGTACAGGAAATTCAAGATTTAAAAAAAAAACCCAGAAAATGCAAGCAATGTTCAGCAGGTCAGATAGCATGCAGGGGGAGAGAAACCGAGTACACATTTCAGGTCTTCAACCGGGCACACAGTACGGTTGAGTCTTGGCCGCCTGTTCAAATATAGCCTCAAATAGCCATTATTTTCACCCACACCCTACAAGTATCTAGTCAAAGAATTTTGCAGCCACAAAGAGGCCCTTTGGTTCAACTTGTCCATGCTGACCAAATTGTCTACTTAAGTTGGTCATCTTACCTGCAGTTGGCCCATCTCCCTCCTAATCATTCCTATTTGTATACAACTGGGTCTAGAGCCATGATTCTCAACCTTCCCTTCCCACTCACATCCCACCTTAAGCAATCCCTCACTAATCACAGAGCACCAGTGGCCTAGGGATTACTTAAGGTGGGATGTGGGTGGAAAGTAAAAGGTTGAGAACCACTGCTATAAACCTAACACACCTTATACACCTCCACCACTTCCTCTGGTAGCTCGTTCCACATTCTTTCTGTGGAAAACATGTCCCTCAGGTCCTTTTTAACTCTTTCCACTCTCACCTTAAATTATTGTCCTATCATTTTAGACTCCACAGCCCAGAGAAAGAGACTATGACAGTTTAGTAGTGAGAGGGTGCCATAGGAGTCAGTGCTGGCACGCAAATGTTCACAGTATACATTAATGATCTGGAATAGGGGACAGAGCGTAGTGCATCTAAGTTTGGTGATGACATTAAAGTGCGTGGAGAAGAAAACTGTTCAGAGGATACGGAGAGTTTGCAAGTAGGTTAAGTGAGTGGGCAAGGGTCTGGCAGATGGAATACAATGTTGGTAAATGTGAGGTTATCCACTTTGGAAAGAACCCTGGAAGATCAGATTATTTTTTAAATGACAAGTAATTGCAGCACGTTGACGTGCAGAAGGACTTGGGAATGCTTGTACATGAATCGCACCACACGTTCTGACCCTTGCCTGGTTTTTACTATCCCCTCTGACCTTCCCCTCTCGGAGGCAGAGTGCTCTATCCTCAGCAGAGGTCTCACCTTCGTCCCCACCTCTGCAAGTTGCCTCAATGCTGAATGAACTCTTCTTCTGTCGCCTCCACCTCCAGGCTCACTAGTTCGGCCACAGCTCTCCAATACCCCTCCAAGATCCTTCCTCCCGCTTCAAGACCTCTTCCTCCTCCTGGTCACCTCCTTCTGGCCAGCTGCCCATTCTGGACCTTTTTACCTCCAAGTGCTGCCGGGACGTCAACTGTCTCAACTTCACCACCTCTCCTACTCCAACCTCACCTCCTCAGAATGCTCCTCCCTCCACTCTCTCCACAACAACCCTAACCTCACTATCAAACCCACAGAAAAGGGTGGTGCTATTGACCCTTACCTTGCTGAGGCCAGTCGACAGCTCTCAGACACCTCCTCCTATCAACCCCTCCCACAGGACCCCACCATCACCCATCAAGCCACCGTTTCCAACACCATCTCTCACCTCATTGACTCTGGCATTTCTCCCCCAAGGCAACCAACCACACTGTCTCCCATCCACACAATGCCCGTTTCTACCTTTTACCCAAGATACATAAACCTAATCATCCGGGCAGACCCATTGTCTCTGCTTGCTCTTGCCCCACAGAACTAATTTTATCCTAACATGACTATCTTTTCTCCCTTAGTTCAATCCCTCCCCAACTACATCCGCAACACCTCACACACCTTCCACCTCCTGCAAGACTTCAGATTCCCTGAACCAGACCGCCTGGATGTCCAATCCCTTTACACCTCCATTCCCCACACAGAAGGCCTTAAAGCACTTTGCTTTTTCCTGGACCTCAGACCTGAGCAGTCACCTTACACCACCACCCTTCTCCGCCTGGCAGAACTTGTCTTCACCCTTAACAATTTTTCCTTTAACTCATCCCACTACGTCCAGATTAAAGGAGTAGCCATGGGTACCCACATGGGTCCCAGCTACGCCTGTCTGTTTTTGGGTTTTGTAGACCCCTACAACTCTTTCTCTGGTACATCAACGATTACATCAAGACAGCCTCATGAACCACAATGAGCTCATCAATTTCACGGCCAATTTCCACCCTGACCTCAAACTCACCTGGTCCATCTCTGATCACACTCTCCCCTTTTCTGGATCTCTCTGTCTCCATCTCACTGACATTTATTACAAACCCTTTAACTCCCACAATTACCTGGACTACACATCCTCACACCCTGTCCCCTGCAAGGATTCCATCCCCTTCTCTCAAGTTCTCTGTCTCCACCGCATCTGCTCCCAAGGTGAGGTCTTCAAGTCCAGAGCCTCTGCAATGTCTTCCTTCTTCCACAAACATGGCTTCCCCTCCACCACTATTAACTCAGCCCTCAACCACATCTCCTCCATTCCCCGCGTATCTGCCCTAGTCCTTCCCCCCCCCGCCCCTAGAAACAATAAACACAGAATTCCCCTCATCCTCACCTACCACTCCACCAGCCTCCGCATCCAACACATTATCCGCCGGAATTTCCGGCACTTACTTGAGGACCCCACCACCTGACGCATTTTTCCTTCTCCTCCCCCCTCAGCCTTCCATAGGGACTCCCTTGTACACTCTTCCCTCCTCACAAATCACCCCCACACCCCCCCCCGGCACTTTCTACTGTGGTCGTAGGAGGTGCAATACCTGCACCCACACTTAATCCCTCACCACGGTCTGAGGTTCCAAACAGACCTGTATCTCCAAAGAACTCATTTACTGCATCCGCTGCACCCTCTGTAGCCTTCTCTATATCGGAGAGGCCTGTCGTAGATTAGCAGATTGCTTCGCCCGGCATTTCCTCTCCATCTGCAACAAAAGGGACCTCCCCGTGGCCAACCATTTCAATTCGGAGTCACATTCTCAAGCTCATGTGTCTGTCCATGGCCTTTCACCACCCTGATCACCCGCAGATTGGAGGAACAATACCTAATTTTTCATCTGGGCACCCTCCAACCCCAGGGCATAAACAATGAGTTCACTGTATTCCACTAATCAGATTGCCTTCCCCCCTCCCTCACCCCCTTTAACTAGCTATTCTAGTTCCTACTTCCTTTCTCTCTCCACCTAGCCTAGACTTGTCCCCCCACTCCTGCTGTGTTCCCCCACCCTCCATCTCTCTCATGCTCCCCCACTCCTTGATGAAGGGCTCAAGTGTTGGTGACGTATCTTCACCTTTGCTACATAAAGGCACTGTTTGACCTGCTGAGTTTCTCCAGCATTCACAATCACAAGTGGTTGGTTTGCAGGGGCAGCAGGCTATCAAGAAAGCAAATGGAATACTAGCCTTCATTGCAAGAGGGATTGAATTTAGTAGCAAAGAGGTTATGCTGCAACTGTACAGTTCTGGTCTCCTTACTTGAGGAAGGATGTACTGCCTTTGGAGGCAGTGCAGAAGAGGTTCACCAGGTTGATTGTTCCACAGCAGACACAATGTCACTGTCTCTCCACTTAGCTCTGTTCGTTTGAAAGCATCAATTCACAAATAAGATGTTTTTTACAGACTACAGCTCAGCCTCCAATACCATTATTCCCTCTGCGTTGGGCAAGAAGCTACTAACTCTGGGCCTCTGTACCCCACTCTGCAAGTGGATCCTTGATTTCCTTATTGGAAGACCACTGTCCGTACGAATTAGAAATAATGTCTCCTCTTCACTGACTATCAACACAAGCGCACCCCAAGGATGCGTGCTTAGCCCACTGCTCTACTCACTATACACCCATGACTGTGTTGTCGGGCACAATTCCAATATCTACAAGTTTGCTGATGTCACCACGATTGTCAGCAGATCACGGACATCAACGAGGAAGCGTACAGGAGGGAGATCGATCAGCTCATCGAATGGTGTCACACCAACAACCTTGCAGTCAACATTAGCAAAAGCAAGGAGATGATTGTGGACTTCAGGAGAGAGTCAGGAGAACACAGCCCAGTCCTCATCGAGGGGTCCGCAGTGGAGAGGGTCAAGAACTTCAAATTCCTGGGTGTCAACATCTCTGAGGATCTGTCCTAGAGCCTCCATGTCGATGCAATCATGAAGGTTTGCCAGCTGCTATACCTCCTGATGTAGAGTCCTTTGTTTTGTTCTCTGCACTTTTCTTGGAGCTGTCTGAGGGCAAAGACCATGTCAGTGGTTCCTCTGTTTGCGCGAAAGCCGCACTGTGATTCTGGGAGAATATTCTCGGCGACACTAGGTATTATTCTATTTAGTAGAATCCTAGCGAAGATTTTGCCTGCAATGGAGAGCAACGTAATTCCCCTGTAGTTTGAGCAGTCTGATTTCTCGCCATTGTTTTTGTACAGGGTGACCTCACCAAAGACTTCGACACCGTGAGCAGGAAAGGGCTTTGGCAAATACTAGAGCGCATCGGATGTCCCCCAAAGTTCCTCAACATGATTATCCAACTGCACGAAAACCAACAAGGTCGGGTCAGATACAGCAATGAGCTCTCTGAACCCTTCTCCATTAACAATGGCGTGAAGCAAGGCTGTGTTCTCGCACCAACCCTCTTTTCAATCTTCTTCAGCATGATGCTGAACCAAGCCATGAAAGACCCCAACAATGAAGACGCTGTTTACATCCGGTACCGCACGGATGGCAGTCTCTTCAATCTGAGGCGCCTGCAAGCTCACACCAAGACACAAGAGAAACTTGTCCGTGAACTACTCTTTGCAGACGATGCCGCTTTAGTTGCCCATTCAGAGCCAGCTCTTCAGCGCTTGACGTCCTGCTTTGCGGAAACTGCCAAAATGTTTGGCCTGGAAGTCAGCCTGAAGAAAACTGAGGTCCTCCATCAGCCAGCTCCCCACCATGACTAACAGCCCCCCCACATCTCCATCGGGCACACAAAACTCAAAACAGTCAACCAGTTTACCTATCTCGGCTGCACCATTTCATCAGATGCAAGGATCGACAACGAGATAGACAACAGACTCGCCAAGGCAAATAGCGCCTTTGGAAGACTCCACAAAAGAGTCTGGAAAAACAACCAACTGAAAAACCTCACAAAGATAAGCGTATACAGAGCCGTTGTCATACCCACACTCCTGTTCGGCTCCAAATCATGGGTCCTCTACTGGCATCAGCTACAGCTCCTAGAACGCTTCCACCAGCGTTGTCTCCGCTCCATCCTCAACATCCATTGGAGCGCTTACACCCCTAACGTCGAAGTACTCGAGATGGCAGAGGTCGACAGCATCGAGTCCACGCTGCTGAAGATCCAGCTGCGCTGGATGGGTCACGTCTCCAGAATGGAGGACCATCGCCTTCCCAAGATCGTGTTATATGGCGAGCTCTCCACTGGCCACCGTGACAGAGGTGCACCAAAGAAAAGGTACAAGGACTGCCTAAAGAAATCTCTTGGTGCCTGCCACATTGACCACCGCCAGTGGGCTGATAACGCCTCAAACCGTGCATCTTGGCACCTCACAGTTTGGCGGGCAGCAACCTCCTTTGAAGAAGACCGCAGAGCCCACCTCACTGACAAAAGGCAAAGGAGGAAAAACCCAACACCCAACCCCAACCAACCAATTTTCCCTTGCAACCGCTGCAATCGTGTCTGCCTGTCCCGCATCGGACTTGTCAGCCACAAACGAGCCTGCAGCTGACGTGGACTTTTTACCCCCTCCATAAATCTTCGTCCGCGAAGCCAAGCCAAAGAAGAAAAAAGAAAGAATACCTCCTGAGGAGTTTGAGGAGATCTGGGAATAGTGCGTCACCGGATATTCATAAAAGCTTCTATAGGTGAACCGTAGAGAGCATTCTAGCTAGCTGCATCACTGTCTGATACTGAGATGTCAACTGTCAGGACAAGAATAAACTCCAGAGGGTTGTTAACTGCGACATCACAGGCACAGACTTCACTCCATCGAGGACGTCTACAAGATGCGGTGTCTTACGAAGCTGCCTCCATCCTCAGGGACCCTCACCACCCAGATCATGCCCTCTTTACACTGTTACCATTGGTGAAAGGGTACAGGAGCCTAAAGACGAGCCCTCAGTTGCACAACTGCCATCAAATTCCTGAATGATCAATGAACCAAAGGTGCTACTTTTCATGCACTATTTTTATTTATTTTGTACAGAGGTTTATATGAATACAGCGTCTCTACTTCCTCAGGAGATTGTGGAGGTTTGGTATGACTTCAGAAACGCTGGCAAATTTCCACAGATGTGTGGTGGTAAAGTGTGCTGACCGGCTGCATCAAGGTCTGGTACGGAAACAACAATACCCCTGAATGTAAAGACTGCCAAAAGGTACTGGACATAACCCAGGTAAAACCCTCCACACTCATGAATACATCTACAGGGGAGGCTGCCGTCGGAGAGCAGCAACAATCATCAGGGATCCACACCACCCAGTACCCGCTCTGTTCTCGCTGCTGCCATCAGGAAAGAGGTCTCGGTACCACAAGACTCACACCACCAGGTTCAGAAACAGCTGCTCCCCCTCCACCATCAGACTCCTCAACAACAAACTCAATCAGAGACTCATTTAAGGACTCCTACTTGTGCACTTTATTGATTTTCTTTGTTCTCTCTGTACTGCACAGTCAGTTTGTTGACATTTGTTATCTGTTTACAGTTCTTTAATTGTTTACATGCTTAAACTGTGTAATTTATTTTTTGTTCTACCTGCTCCTGCAAGTAAAAGGTATCTCAGGGCTGTATGTGACATAGCATGACAATAAATTCTGATTCTGATTGATTCTAGAGATGAGGGGTTTAACCTATGAGGGGACTGAGGCTGTTCTCGCAGGGATTTAGAAGAATGAGAGGGGTTCTTATAGAAACATATAAAATTATGAAAGGCATAGATAAGATAGAGGTAGGTAAGTTGTTCCCATTGGTGGAGGAGACCAGAACTAGGGGACATAGCCTGAAGATTCAGGGGAGTAGATTTAGGACGGAGATAAAGAGGAACTGCTTATCCCAGAAGGTGGTGAATCTGTGGAATTCGCTGCCCATTGAAGCAGTCGAGGCCACCTCAGTACAGGTACGCAATCCTTTATCCAGAACCCTTGGCGGATAGTGTGTCCCGAATTTCGGATTTTTCCAGATTTCGGAAAGCCAGATTTAAGCCCACCCGAATTGGGCTGCCGTATCCACCCCCACCCCCATCCAGTCGCGCTGCCGGTCTCCCCCCCTTCGCCAGCCCGACTCGTGCTGCCGGTCCCCCCTGCTCGCCCGCCTGAGTCGCGTTGCCGGTCTCTCCCCTGCTCGCCCGCCTGAGTCGCGCTGCCGGTCTCTCGCCCGCCCGACTCTCCCCACTTGCCGGATTTTGAAGCTTTCCGGACTTTAGATGTCCAGATAAAGGATTGTGTACCTGTGAATATATTTAAGACAAGGTTGGATGGTTTTTACAATGTAAGGGAATGAAAGGATATGGGGAAAAGACAGATAGGTGGAGATGAGCCTATCATCAGATCAGCCATGGCAGAAAAGGTTTGACGGGCCAGATGGCCAACTCCTGCTCCTATTTCTTATGTTCATCTTATTTATGTCCCTCATGATTTTCTGTACCTCCATAAGGTCGCCTCAGTCTCCCACACTCCAGGGAAAACAGTCCCAACCTACCCAGCATCTACTTAGAACTCAAGCCCTTTAGTCCTGCGAACATCCTTGTGAATCTTTTCTGCACCTTTTCTTGCTCGATAACATCTTTCAAAGAGATGGGTAACCAGAGCGGCACCTAATACTCAAATTATGGTCTTATCAACATCTTGTACAATTGTCATAAGACATCGCAACTCCTGTACTCTGCCCAAGGAGACCTATAACCACCCTGAACTGAACTGAACTGTTTATTGTTACGTGTACTATGACACCAAGCTCCGTTCTGCATGCTATCCATGCAGGTCAACCCTCTCAGACTAGCAAGGGATAATCAATGACTGGAAGCCTTGTGAGGCCAATGTTGAGAATGCAAAAATAATTACCCAGCAAAGTCTGTCAGCCAATATTTATTGAAACGCTTCAGAACGCCCAATACCAGTAACCTAAGGTGAAATCTTCAGATCAAGAAATGAGAATCAGAATCAGATTTGTCATGAACATGTGTCACAAAATATTGTTCATTACAGGTGCAAAAATTGCTATAAATTACAGTTCCATAAATACCATATTTATAAATTGTAGCGGGGCTATGGTGGCCCTACAACTCCAAGGAGGCATCGAAACGGCCATGCGGAAGATTTTCCCGAGATTACTCCTCTATAATTTTCTGCCTCCACTGCAAAAAACAGTAATTCTCATCACATTTGTGCTAAGGGCCCTCCTATCCATGCAAAAGTATGCTGCTTGCCGCCAGAGAAACTGCGTTTAGCTAAGGTCAAGTTTGCCAAGATGGAGGAACTAGGCATAATTCATAGGTCCGACAGGCCCTGGACATCTCCATTACATATGGTCCCAAAATGCAATGGAGGTTGGCAACCTTGTGGAGATGACAGGCGGCTTAACGACGCCACCATTCCGGATCGTTATCCGATGCCTCCTATTCAGGATTTCTTGGCTAATTTGCATAGCGCGAAGATCTTCTCCAAAATAGACTTGGTGTGTGGCTATCACAAAGTACCGGTAGAGCCGGAAGACATTCCAAAAACAGCAATAATGACCCTGTTTGGGTTCTTCGAATTTTTAAGAATGCCATTTGGATGAAAGAATGCTACTCAATCATTTCAACGGGTGATGGGACGTTTTAGGACGTGGTATGACCAATGTCTTCATTCACCTCAACAACATTTTCGTGGCCAGTAGGACCAAGGAGGACCTCCAGGCTTCATCTACCAAGCTTGTGTACGGCGCACCGTTGGTGGTCCCAGGGGAGTTCATTCCCTACCATTCCTTACTGCAATGATGATCCTACAGGACCTTTGACCAGGTGGAGGGAGACCGTAGGAAAATTAACCTCTATACCACCATCTTCGCATGGAGAACACTCTTCCTTCATGCCCGAAGACCTCAAAAACTGCGAGTATGTCTTCGTCTGTAGGGCAACACGTGGTCAACCTTTCCAGACGCCTTACAAAGGACCTTATAAGATCCTCAGACAAATCAGATCAACCTGCATTTTGGACAAAGCCACAGTCTTTCACTATTGACAGGTTTAAACCAGCTTATGTGAACAAGTCTTCCCCACTGCAGCAGCCTACAGTCCGTCGCAGAGGTCGACCACCTAAAAGACAGACAAACCTTTCTGCTCGTTCTGGGGGGTGGGGCCGTGTAGCGGCGCTATGGCAGCACTACAACTCCCAGGAGGCATCGAACCGGCCATGTGACATCAGTGCGTGATGTCGTCAACACGTGTCCAGCGCGTCATTCAGGCTTTTAAAAGGTTGATTCACTGAAGAAATGCCTTATGTGGTTATTTCATCGTGTCCACTGCAATTTCAGTGGCCACAAATAAATAATTACTGCATGAAGAACAAAAAGTGAGGTAGTGTCTATAGATTCATTGCCCATTCACAAATTTGATGGCAGAGGAGAAGAGTCGGTCTTTGTAACATTGGGTGTGTGTCTTCAGGTTCCTGTACCTCCTTCCTGTTGGCAGCAGTGAGAAGACAGCAAGGCTTGGGTGGAAGGGGTCCTTGAAAACAGAGGCTGCTTTCTTGAGGTACCATCTCTTGTAGACGTCCTTGATGGAGTGATGCCCATGATGGGTAAGTTCAAAACTCTCTAGATTTTTCCTGTCCTATGCATGGCACCTCCATAGCAGACAGTGATGCAACTGGTCAGAATGCTCTCCACCATACACCTGTAGATATTTGAAAGAGTCTTTGCCGGATGTGATGATCCCAGGACACATCTTCAGAGATGTTGACATCCAGGAAATTGAAGTTATTAACCCTTTCCACTGCTGACCCCTCAATGAGGTCTGGTTAATGTTCTCCTGGTTTCCCCGGCCGTAAGCCCACAATCAATTCCTTGGCTTTTCTAACATTCAGTGCACGGTTGTTGTTTTGATACCACTCGACTAGATGATCTATCTCAATCCTGTACGCTTCCTGAGACAGATACACAATGTGTGAGGGAAAAGCCTGTGGACCACTTTGGCTGCAATGTATTTCTAATGCAGATTCCCCATGTTTCCCAATCCACTGGGCACTCTAACATAAGCGAGCCCAGCTGGCTCAAGTGCATCAGGCTAATTATCCACCAGAATCAGACTATCTTCAGTTAACTAACACCCCACTTCTTCCTCTTAAGGGGCTGTCAAGCACCCATACACAATGAACGATATATATATATATATATGTCTCATCCAGGGTGGGAACCTCATCCAGCTCTAGCCTTAGGGGCTGTTGAGGGAGCTGGAGCAGGGCGGAATCTTGGACTGAGCGGTTGGCACTGAAAAGAGATTGGAAGTGTTCTGACCATCGGTTGAGGATGGAGATCTTGTCGCTGAGGAGGACTTTGCCGTCTGAGCTGCGCAGCGGGCTTTGGACTTGGGGTGAGGGGCCGTACACAGCCTTTAGAGCCTCGTAGAAACCCCTGAAGTCGCCAATGTCCGCGCTGAGCTGGGTTCGTTTGGCGAGGCTAGTCCACCACTCATTTTGGATCTCCCGGAGTTTGCACTGAAGATGGCTGCATGCGTGACGGAAGGCTTGTTTCTTCTCTGGACAGGACGGCTTTGTAAGGTGAGCCTGGTGGGCAGCTCGCTTCTTTGCCAGCAGCTCCTGGATTTCCTGGCTGTTTTCATCAAACCAGTCCTTGTTTTTCCTGGAGGAGAAGCCCAGTACCTCTTCAGTGGATTGCAGTATGGTAGTCTTCAACTGATCCCAGAGGGTTTCAGGGGACGGGTCCGTGAGGCGGGTTGCATCGTCGAGCTTTGCTTTGAGGTTTGCCTGGAAGTTAATCGAACAACTGAAAAGTGGCAAAGCAGCAGGTATGGATGGAATCCCCCCAGAAGTCTGGAAGGCTGGCGGCAAAACTCTACATGCCAAACTGCATGAGTTTTTCAAGCTTTGTTAGGACCAAGGTAAACTGCCTCAGGATCTTCGTGATGCCACCATCATCACCCTGTACAAAAACAAAGGCGAGAAATCAGACTGCTCAAACTACAGGGGAATCACGTTGCTCTCCATTGCAGGCAAAATCTTCGCTAGGATTCTACTAAATAGAATAATACCTAGTGTCGCCGAGAATATTCTCCCAGAATCACAGTGCGGCTTTCGCGCAAACAGAGGAACCACTGACATGGTCTTTGCCCTCAGACAGTTCCAAGAAAAGTGCAGAGAACAAAACAAAGGACTCTACATCACCTTTGTTGACCTCACCAAAGCCTTCGACACCGTGAGCAGGAAAGGGCTTTGGCAAATACTAGAGCGCATCGGATGTCCCCCAAAGTTCCTCAACATGATTATCCAACTGCACGAAAACCAACAAGGTCGGGTCAGATACAGCAATGAGCTCTCTGAACCCTTCTCCATTAACAATGGCGTGAAGCAAGGCTGTGTTCTCGCACCAACCCTCTTTTCAATCTTCTTCAGCATGATGCTGAACCAAGCCATGAAAGACCCCAACAATGAAGACGCTGTTTACATCCGGTACCGCACGGATGGCAGTCTCTTCAATCTGAGGCGCCTGCAAGCTCACACCAAGACACAAGAGAAACTTGTCCGTGAACTACTCTTTGCAGACGATGCCGCTTAGTTGCCCATTCAGAGCCAGCTCTTCAGCGCTTGACGTCCTGCTTTGCGGAAACTGCCAAAATGTTTGGCCTGGAAGTCAGCCTGAAGAAAACTGAGGTCCTCCATCAGCCAGCTCCCCACCATGACTACCAGCCCCCCCACATCTCCATCGGGCACACAAAACTCAAAACGGTCAACCAGTTTACCTATCTCGGCTGCACCATTTCATCAGATGCAAGGATCGACAACGAGATAGACAACAGACTCGCCAAGGCAAATAGCGCCTTTGGAAGACTCCACAAAAGAGTCTGGAAAAACAACCAACTGAAAAACCTCACAAAGATAAGCGTATACAGAGCCGTTGTCATACCCACACTCCTGTTCGGCTCCGAATCATGGGTCCTCTACCGGCACCACCTACGGCTCCTAGAACGCTTCCACCAGCGTTGTCTCCGCTCCATCCTCAACATCCATTGGAGCGCTTACATCCCTAACGTCGAAGTACTCGAGATGGCAGAGGTCGACAGCATCGAGTCCACGCTGCTGAAGATCCAGCTGCGCTGGATGGGTCACGTCTCCAGAATGGAGGACCATCGCCTTCCCAAGATCGTGTTATATGGCGAGCTCTCCACTGGCCACCGTGACAGAGGTGCACCAAAGAAAAGGTACAAGGACTGCCTAAAGAAATCTCTTGGTGCCTGCCACATTGACCACCGCCAGTGGGCTGATAACGCCTCAAACCGTGCATCTTAGCACCTCACAGTTTGGCGGGCAGCAACCTCCTTTGAAGAAGACCGCAGAGCCCACCTCACTGACAAAAGGCAAAGGAGGAAAAACCCAACACCCAACCCCAACCAACCAATTTTCCCCTGCAACCGCTGCAATCGTGTCTGCCTGTCCCGCATCGGACTTGTCAGCCACAAACGAGCCTGCAGCTGACGTGGACTTTTTACCCCCTCCATAAATCTTCGTCCGCGAAGCCAAGCCAAAGATATAAATGATACTGAAATTTGTACTTCCTGCACCTGAACAGGTACTTATATACAGGATAAAGAAAATCCATAGGGAAAATTAATTGAATTGAATTAAAAAAGACAATAAATCCATGAGACAGGAATAAATCTTCACAGTGATACTTGTTCAAACAAAGTAACTTTGCAATAGTGCAGACAGTCCACTACCTAGATGATCTGGCTAAATTCAAACTGGGTACTGAATACAAGCCAGACTGAATAATGGGAGATTTCTCAGCCTATATGGGCAGCACGGTTAGCGCCAGTAATCGGGACTAGGGTTTGATCCCAACGCTGTCTGTAAGGAGTTTGTACGTTCTCCCCGTATCTGCGTGGGTTTTCCCCGGGGGCTCTGGTTTCCTCCCATCCTTCAAAAACGTACCGGGGGTGTAGGTCAATTAGGTGTAATTGGGCAGCTCGGGCCCATGAGCTGAATGGCCTGTTACCGTGCTGTTTGTCTTAAGTTAAATATAATTTTTTTAAATTGTACTTCAAATATTGGTGACATCCAATGAGTCTGTGGATTTGTTCATTTCTAGAGCTGGTAGAAGTGAGATCGATGTTAATATTTAAGGAAAAGTTGGATAGGTATATGGACGGGAGAGGTGTGGAGGGTTATGGGCCAAATGCGGGTCAGTGGGACTAGGTGGGAGATGTTCAGCATGGACTAGAAGGGCCGAACTGGCCCGTAAATGGTTATATGGTTATATACACATTCTATTTCATCTGAATAATGCATCTTGTGGCAAAGTGCAACACTGCAGCAAAAAAGTTAGCATTTATGTTGTGTCTAAGTCTTTGGAGTGGAATTTGAGGAACTGAGTTACAAGGAAAGGTTAAACAGGTTACAACTTTATTCCCTGGAACTTAGAAGAATGAGGGGAGATTTGATAGAGGTGGGTATATGATATTATGACAGGTATAGATAGAGTGCATGCAAGTCGGCTTTTTCCACTGAGGGTAGGTGAGATACAAACCAGAGGACATGGGTTAAAGGGGATAAGTTTAGGGGGAACTTATTCACACAGAGAGTGGTGGGAGTGTGGAATGAGCTGCCAGCTGAAGTGGTGAATGTGGGCTCAATTTTAACATTTAAGAAAAATTTGGGCTTGTTCTTGGATGGGTGAGGAATGAAGAGTTATGGACTGGATGAAGATAAGTGGGACTAGGCAAAATAGAAACTAGAAGTGCCAAAGGGCCTCTTTTCTGTGCTGTAATGTTCTCTTGTTCTATGAAGCAATTGTGGCAAGGCAAACATTGAATATTCAGGTGCCTGGCTGTTCGGCGTGGGCGATCATGTCTCTCCATCCGTCACAATCTCTGACCCTCCAAATTGTAGTTGTTGCCTTCCCTGTTCTCCTTCGGTGAAAGCTCCATCTTTGAGCTGAGACTGTAGTTGATGTTGAGTTCATGATTATACAGAGGAAAATTACTGAAGTGTTTTCCTGTTGCCTTCTTCAGATGCAGTGTCCGTACTGGATGGATCACCCTGGCCATTGATCAGCAGATTCATCTGCCCAACGGTCTTAGTTTTACAACCATAAATCCAAATTTGTTGAATCTGCTTGTAAAATCCATCCAGCATCTGCGATCCATGGCTTCACGTGACCCTGATTGGGAGGCTAAACAGATACTACACCTTGCCCAAGGGTGACCTGTAGGCTATCGGACGGAAGGAACGCCTTACACCTCCTTTTACTGAGCAACTGTGCAGCACTGACACCAGCTACTGATACAATACAAGAACAAAATTCAATTCATGTTTTGTCCGGTCACTAAGGGCCATTCTCTCTGTTCAAGGTGGCCTCAGTTAAGTGACACTCAGATGTGCCAACATGTATCTGTCTCCTGCCTAAATACATGTAATTTGGCCTAAGTTTAATGACTGGCAGAGGAGGTAGGGGTCCTGACAGAGGATTAAATATTACAGAAAAGAGGTAAGTTGAGCGTCTCAAAGCCTTGGGAGAACTAAATTACCAAAAGCATGAAGTAAATGTTTCACAATGGAGCATTTAAATCATTTCCTTGTGTCAAGTCCTGTTCCTATCTCTCTTTTTTACTGAATCTGCACTCAACTAAAAGCAAAGTTGGAATAAGATTGTGTTTGTTGCTGGCAACACCTAACATTAACTTTCTACCTATTAAAAAAGCAGAATAAGGGCTTCAAATAGTTGAGCAATTACTTAAAAAAAAACAAGAAAAAAAGAGCATTTAATGTTGGGGATATAAACTGCCAAGAACCAAAATCCATGAACCTTTCACAGCGATTTGTCTGAAATAAGGGAATATTAAAATCATGGCAAGTGGAAAGAGGTAAACTGATGGAGTCAATTGATCATATGTTGGGAGAAAAAAAAGAAACCGTGTCAGAGGCAGAATGATGTATCCTGTTCTAACTCCAAGACCTGGGATGCATTCCCTGGAATTTAGATGGTTCAGGATGACGAATGAAGCTTTAGGGATATTAAATGAAAATGAGTTCCTGTCTCCCTCGCATTTTCCTTTGGCTCATTAGAAATTCTTGAATTTAAAGAGGTGAGAGCATTCGAGTTACAGCCAGAGATTTCAAGAGGAGTTTGGCAACACTTTTGCATGCAGAGGGCAGTAGAAATCTAGAACTCTCTCTGTAAACAGCAATGATTGCCACATCAATTGTTATTTTTGACTCAGATATTGGTCGATTTGATTTTAATCCAAGAGTATTAAAGGGAGATGGGGAATGCGCAGGTGTTTGGACTTTGGTTATTACGTTCACTAATAGCTGGCAGAAAGGGATCAAGGGGGATAAATGCCGCGTTGCTGTGTTCTCTCTCTTATTTTTAATGGCCAGATTCAGGGCAACATTACAGTACATCAGAAAGGAAGTAATGGGAAAGAGAAAGAGCAAAGAAGTGGGAGCAATGCATGGAGAAATGAGTACATGGGAGGAAGAGAAATTTTCCCAATGGCCCGACGGGATTGCTAATTCCAGAGCCTGTCCCTTCAGTCTGGGCAGTAATCAGTTCACCAATTGTCCAGCAGACAGCCAACAATGCTGAAGTCCCAAAGCACTTAATAGCCAGGGAAGTGCATTCTCCAGGCAGCGTTGTCACTGTACAAGTTTATTATCACCCGATAGTCCAATTACAACCCAAGGAAACACCGCTCCAGACAAGTTTATTGTCATCTGATTGCACAAGGGCAACCTGACGAAACAGCGTTCTCCGGTCCTCGGTGCAAAACAAGCAGACGCACAATTAGACAACACACACATACAGAGACAGTACATATGCAGGACAAGTATTCTGCCTGTACAAATAAATAAATAAATATTGAATGCAGGAATAAGAGAGTCTTGGATGGTTAGTGTGAGCAGTTCTTTTGGTCGCCCAGCACTCTCACTGCCCTTTCCTCAAGTCTGGGACTGGAGCAGCTGAAAGATGCTACATGCAGGGTGGAAGGGGTCCTCAAAGATTTTACGCACCATCTTCAGAGAGTGATTCCGGTAGATCACGTCGACGGTGGGGGAGGAAGACTCGACGCAAAAACACATCCAGACATAACATACATACAGACGATACAGATGCAGTATGTTCATATGTGTAAAAAAATTAATTTTGTTTAATAAATAGTAGAGACTTGAAGAGTTTGTATGAGTAGTTCACATTTTAATGTGTTTGCACACAGCAAGAGCTCAATGTCTTCTACTCCCAATGGGACCCCAGAACAAGGACTTGCCACTGCATACCCCCATGTCCCCTGATGATGCTCTACTCTCAGCATCCAAAGATGACATAGGGGCTACCTTCAAGAGAGTAAATCTAAGGAAAGCATCTGGTTCTGAAAACCGATGGTGACCGACTGGCCAATGTATTCAGATATTTTCGGCATCTCACTATGGCAGGGTGCGGTATCCTCCTATTTCAAACAGGCTTCAATCGCACCGTTGTCTGAAAAGAGTATGGTAACCTACGTAAATGACTATCGAGCAGTGGAACTCACTTTGCACAGTGCTGAAGTGTTTTGAGAGGCTGGTGTTGATTCATATCAGCTGTCTGAGTGGTGACGTGGATCCATCCAATTTGCCTATAGTATCAACAGGTCCACGGCAGATGCCACCTCACTAGCCTTAGAAAATCTGGACAGCAAAGATCTTCATCAGGATGTTCTCTATTGACTACAGTTCAGCATTCTGCAGCATGATCCTCTCAAAACTGATCAGCAATATCCCACAGTGTCATTGGATCCTGGATTTCCTCATTTACACACCACGATCAGTGAGAATTAGGAAGAACATCTCCTCCACAATCTCCATCAGTAATGGAGCACCACAGAGCTCCAGTGCTCTAATTGCTATGCACCTATGATTGCATGGATCAGTACGACAACACCATTTACAAATTTTCTGACAATACCACAGTAGTGCCCTGTACTATTGGTTCTGACAAAGGGGCGATGAGTCAGTGTACAGGAGGGAAATTGAAAATGTGGCTGAATGGTGCACAGTCAACAATCTCTCACTCAATGTCACCAAAACTAAGGAGCTCATTGTAGACTTTAGGAATGAAAAACCATTGGTGTACGATCCAGTGGCCATTGTGGGATCAGAGATAGAGGGGGAGCAATTTGAAATTTCTGGGGATCACTATCTTGGAGGACCTTTCCTGGAGTCGACGTATTAATGCCATCGTGAAGAAACCAAATCAGCGGCCTTACTTCAGAGTCTGCAGAGATTTGGTATGACCTCGGAAACCTTGGACACTAGAAGTGTGGTGGAAAGTGTGCTAACCGGTTGCATCACAGACGCCAATACCTCTGAACGGAAAGCCCTGCAAAAGGTAGTAGACTCAGCCCAGTACATCACAGGCAAAACTCTCCCCACCGTCGAGAACATCTGCGAGAAAAGCTGCCGTCAGGGCAGCTGCAGCAATCATCAAGGATTCACCCCACCCAGTACACGCTCTGTTCTCGCTGCTGCCATCAGGAAAGAGGTATCGATGCCACAAGACTCGCACCACCAGGTTCAGGAACAGCTGCTCCCCCTCCACCATCAGACTCCTCAACAACACATTCAATCAGAGACTCATTTAAGGACTTTTACATTTATCAATGATTTTTTTTTCTATATTCACACAAGCAATTTGTTTACGTTACTTTCTTTGTTTACATTTCTCTTTTGTATATATATCATTTTCCTTCATTCAGTTTACATCATAGATTCTCAAGGTAGTGCGTGGGAATATTTTGGTGGGGCATAGGGCTAAAGAATATTTTAGTGAGGCTTAGGAATATTTTGGAATTAAAAAGTTTCTTTGAAAAAAATAAACACGTTAGTTTGGTGTGAATGATATGACTTGGCAACCCTGTCAGTGCAACATAATCGTGGTAACTTCCAAGTAAAAACACTTTTGTTCTTTTTATTTTCATAACATGTGTTTTAGCTTTTCTGATGTTTCTCTTATTTTAACTGTTGTTATCTTTGGTAAACCCTATAACCATTTACGGAGCGGAAACAGGCCATGTTGGCCTTTCGAGTCCGCACCGGTTCACCGATCTTGTGCGCCCTCTTCAGGCATTGGTCCCGGTAGATCTTCATTCAATAACGATGGATGAATTCAATGCAGGTGGAATCAGTAACTATCTGGAACTTCCAACAATCCAAGAATAGTGAAGTCATGTCCAATTTCATTCACTCGATGGGATTCTTTTTCCTGCACTCCCTGGTTGACAAACATTATAATATCTTTTCTGACCAGTCTTATTATCATCCATTCCAAATTATCTAATTGGTGACGAGGATTCCAAATGATCTCAAAAATCATGTAGTCCATACCCCTTTAATTTCTCAGTTCAGTAGTGAGTGAGCCCTGTATCTGTATGTATCTTTGTGGAGAAAAGCACATTATGAGGGATGGGGGGGGTCCGCCCCAGGTCCCAGCCTGAGGGGAACGCCAAAATCAGAATAGGGTCCCCAGAAAATAAAGCATGAGGGCTAACATAGTTCTGATGCACTCTCTTTGAGAAAAAGTGTGAGAAATTGTTTATTTTCATGTTTTTTTTGAGGGTCAGAATTCTTCCTTCGATTCGATCATTATTTTTATTACATTTTTCAATTCAGAGTTCATTTTAAATCACAAAGAGAAGTTTGAAAATAGATCAAAAATCACTTCATTATTCGTTGCACAAACTACAGCCCTGAATCGTACCCTTGAAGCGAGCTATGAAATTTCTCTGCCGATAGCGAAACATGGAAAGAATCATACAATTGGGGAGGAACTGATTAAACCCGCAATATCATTGTTTCTCAAAACAGTTCTGTGAAAGGATGATAAAGATGTCCGAGCAATGCCATTGAGTAATAGTACTGTCTCCAACAGAATAGATGACATGAATCAAAATGTTGAAAAGTTGAAATCACAAAAGTTCTCACTACAACTGGATGAATCTACCGTACGGAACAGTGAGGCTCTGTAATTGCTTTATGTGTGATATATTGATCAGGAAGAGTTTCCAGAAGAGATGTTGTTTTGTGTATCATTAGAAACAGCCACGACTGCAGTTGAATCTACAGCAAGCTCAAAAATTATGTGGATGAAAATGAAATACCAAAAGGAAACATTGTATCTTGTGCGGCAGAAGGTGCTCCTGCTGTGACAGGTAAAAAAAACAGGATGTTTCAAATTAATGAAGGATAAAAATCCAAACATGTTGGTTGTGCATTGTGTTATCCACCGAGAAAACTTAGTTGCCAAGGAAGTATCCCGTTCTACATGAGATACTGCATTCTGTGATCGTGTAGCAATGCCATCAAAGATAATGCCAAATGTGAACATTGTTTAAGCAATTTTGTGTCGATAAAAATGCAGAACATGTGAGATTATTGCTTCACACTGAAGTAAGGTGGTTGTCAAAGGGAAACTGCTTCAAAAGGTTGATGGAATTGTTTGATCTCCTCAGTGAGTTTTTGAAGGATGAACGTGAAATGAAGCTCTTGCTAACAGCAGATGACAAAGGTTATGTGAGTTACTTGATGGACATTTTTGAGAAATTAAGTGCATTGAACAAGCAACTCCAAGTAGCAAATATGACGCTCGTTGATGCAAAAACAAGGATATTTGGATTCACGACACTTCTAGAATTATGTCAAAGGAATATTTCTGCAAGAAATTTCAGTCAATTCTATTGGTTGATTAAGTGTGAGGTAACTAATGCTGCTACAAACCTCATTGTTGACTATCTGAAAATGTTGGTTATCAACTTCAATGATAGATTTTGTAATTTAAAGGCCATGGATTTTCCCTCTTGGTTAACTCAGCCACTGCTGGTGGACTTATCTGAAGTTCCAGTGCAATAGCAAGAGGAGTTATCTGAGTTGCAACATGATGAATCTATTCAAAGTGAAAGGAATCACTATTGATATATTTTCCATCGTCTTATTTAGTAGAATGTGGCTTCAGTGTTGTTAGTGATTTGCTACAAGCTAAGAGAAACCGACTGGAAATTACAAAACGTGGAGATTTAAGGATGAAACTAACAAAATTAGCCCCTTGAATCAAAAATATCTGCAGCCAACATCAGGGCAAGGTTCCCATTGGAGTGATGACAATTGTTGAATGTGTTTGAGATGGCTGGTAGGTTGAAATAGTTAATTATGAAATATGTGTTCCAGTGAATTGAAATACATTGAAGCACACTTGCAGTAAATGATTTAATTAAAACTTATTTTGAATTTTTTTCCGCTAATGGTGAGGCGTACATTTTTTTGAAAAATTAAAGTGGGGCCTAGGCAAAAAAGATTGAGACCCACTAGTTTACACTGTCAATAAATAGAAATTCTAGCTGGTCCCCCCAAAAAAAGAATCTCAGGGTTGTATGTGATGTTATGGAGGTACTCTGACAATAAATCTGAATTTAAATATATCGGTGATCACAATGTAGTAATGAAAAGAATCATCTTATAATTACCTTTATTCACCTCCAAAATATTTACATTCCTGCTAAACCTGCATTGATAATTGTAGTCACTCAAGAGTTGTACCGATAGGAGGCCCTCAGCCATTACAAATAGGTTCTAGATGAATTCAAGACTCACATGCTTCTTTGAGATTTTTTTTCATCTCGAGGAGAGGAGGAAAGCACAGTGCAGTTAAACCCCCAATCAACCAGCAAAAAAAATCATGGAAAATAAATAGGTAAAAAATATGAGCATTTAAAATTGGTGCCCCCAACAATCAAGCAACTGGCAAATACACTTATCCAGCATCGACCAATCCAGGGGATTTACTGATCTGCTTTTTGGGGTAAATGCAATGTTGTGGAGTCCCCTTGTTGATAGGACAGGAACTTCATGGAATTCAATGCATAATAGAAAAAGATGTAAAAACTAAATCATTAACAAGAGAAAATATATAACGAAGCAAAGAAAAACCCTGTAATTGCATATTTATTCCACCAGATACAGCACAGTTGGCGTAGCAGTTAATGCAACGACTTTACAGCGCCAGCAATCAGGACTGGGGTTTAAATCCCACGCTGTCTATAAGGAGTTTGTACGTTTTCCTTGTGTCTGCGTGTGTTTACTCCCACCGTTCAAAACGTACGTGATTGTAGGTTAATTGAGTATAATTTGGCCACATTGCCACATGGGCCAAAATGGACAGTTACCATGCAGCATGTCTAAATTTAAATTTAGACCGCAAGGATTGTGACCATTGCTCAGGCCATCTCACACACACATCTGCCCCTCTCCTCCATTGACTCTGCCCCACTGTCTTGGAAAAGCAGCCAACACATTAACGGATTCACCCCACTCTGGCCTCCCACCCCTCCAATCAGGAAATAGATACAAACATGAGGTCACGCCGTCACATTCCAGAACAGTGTTTTTATCACTTTGATCAGACTCCTGAAAAAACCCAAAATAGTGAAATGATGGTGACTTTTCCTCTGTACCAACTCACATTCTATGTATGGGATGACGAGATGTCTGAACTTGATGTCCCAATTACACTGAACAATGAAGATTTTGCTTCTGGGTGTATTTTATGAAATGTAGGCTCCTGATCACAAAAATCACCTTAAAACTTTCCTATCGCATACCGCTTTTGAGTGCAACCTTTTTTTGAGATTTCCTGTCATATTTTAAGTCAAATTCAAGCATACAAAACCATGACGTGCCAAGTATCATTGATAATTCACTTACTGCATTCACAATTGGACTTCTTCCCTGCTGATCTCGGTGCCGTCAGTGATGGACACGGTGAAAGGTTTCACCAGGACATTGCAACCATGGAAAAGAGGTATCAGGGCAACTAGAATCCATCAATGCTGGCCGACTATTGTTGGACACTGACACAAGAGGCATCAGATGCTGAGTACAAATGAAAATCAGCGGCAAAGCATTTTTAGGTCAGTTGAACTGACACAATGTATCAGCACCTTGATGCGATTAAATGTGTTAAATTCAATAAAAGTGAATGTAATATTTCTCCAACTTCCTACAGGATACCGCAAATCCGAAATGATCTTTGGGTTCAGTTTGAAGTTGTCTATCATAATCCCCAATTTTTCTTTTCAGGAAGCAAACCTTTTGAAAAGAATTTGTGGTCTAGTGTTATAATCACCCTATTCCACAAACACCCCCTCATCAAAGGGTGGCACAGTTGGCACCCTGGTTAACGCAATGCTGCCGCAGCACCAGCGATCGGGTTCGAATCCCGCGCTGTGAGGAATTTGTACGTTCTCCCCATGTCCGCTTGGGATTTCCCTAGAGGCATGGGTTTCCTCCCACCGCTTGGATGTAATTGGGCGGCGTGGGCCCGTGGGCCGAAATGGCCTGTAACCGTGCTGGACGTCTAAATTAAATTAAACCAGAAGCAAAGGGAAACAAAAAAACTTCAGCCGCTGGGGCTCTGGAACCAGGGGAGTGAAAAGTCTCAGAAAAACCAGGGCAATTAAACATAGGCAAGAGCAAATGTTCAGCCTGTGGAAAAGAAGAAACAGGAACTTGGAATCACTTTAGATTCTTCATGTGTTATCAGTTTTGGAATTTATTGCATTCTTGATACCGAACACCTTCTTCAGTAGCATGGCTGGTAAACAGCACCTGGCCAACACAAGGCACCTTCCACACTTAGTGCTGAACTAATTCCGAATCATCACCAGAAAACATATGCTGTGCTGAGAAACAGTGGACTCTCAGTGTCCTAAAGCCTGGACCCCATGGGATCCATTTATGGATCATAAATACAATTCTCTTGGATAGTTCGAAGGCGCATGTGGAACTTCTAAAGATTCAGCTCAGTGAATCAGCGGGTATGGTTTTATTACTGCCTCCTACAATCATGTCTGGCCACGAGACTAAAACATCTGTCAGATGTGCTGTCGAGTAGCCTGTGTGAGTAACTGCAACACATTCTGTCAAGGGTACAAACTGTGGTCAGCAGTGGAGGGAATGCACGTTCAGAGCAGTAGATGGGGTGCCTGGATGGTGTCGATTTTCCTTGGAGAAGTTGATGCTGCATTCGTCCAGGCGTGGTCTACACACTCCTGCCTTCAAGGTGGTGGGGGAATCAGAAGGTGATGCGCTTACCATAGGACACCCAGCCTCTACTCTGGTCACCATGGGATTAACATGGTTGATCCAACAGAATTTCTAGTCAGGATATTAATGGGGGTGGTGGGCAATCAATGGAAGTGAATTTTCTACAATCAAGTTTATTCTCATCTGATTGTACAAGTACAACCCAATAAAACAATGTTCTTCGGTCCTCGGTGCAAAACATGCAGACATACAACCAGACATCACACATATACGGACAAATAATTCATATGCAGGACAAGTATTAGATATAAATAAATAATGATTTTTGTTGTACAAATGAGAGTTGCGGAAAGTCAGTGTGAGCGGTTCCTTTGGGCGTTCAGCGTTCTCACTGCCTGTGGGAAGAAGCTGTTCCTCAACTTGGTGGTGCTGGCTCCGATCGTCCTGCATCTCTTCCCCGACCGGAGCAGGTAAAAAGATGCTGTGTGCTGGGTGGAAGGGATCCTCAATGATTTTGTGTGCCATCTTCAGACAACGATCCTGATAGATCACATCGATGGGAGAGTGGGGGGGATTGGGGGGGGGGGGTGCGGGGAGGGAGACTCTAGTGATCCTCAATTTCTACATTTATGATCTGGAATGGTGCATTTGGTGTCCTGCAGTGATAGCCTGCGGCTGGGATGATTGTCCACTGACAAACACAACTACCTCTCTTTGTAAAAGATACGATTTCGATCATTGAAGAGATTTTCTCCTTGAAGCCTCATGAATTTGGTTTTGTTGGAGATCCTTGCTGCCTCATTCAGTTAAATCCTGCTTTAACGCCAAGCACAGTTGCTCTTGCCTCATCTTTTAAATTTAAATTTTTTATTTTGTTAACAGCATGGTAGAAGCCAATTCCAGCCATTTAAACATATTCCACCCAATTACACCCAAATTAACACGACAATCCCCAGTAGCTTTTGACGGGACATAGCTCCTGGAGGAAACCTGTGGATTGACCTCCACAGGTCATGAGAAGACACGGGAAGAACGTGCAAAGTCCTTACAGACAGTGCTGGAGTCAAACCCGGGTCGCTGGCACTATAAGAGTGTCCCGCCAACCGTGCTGCCCTCTGGACTTTATCATGCCTATATTTGGACCAAGCTGCAGCTGACGTGGACTTTTTACCCCCTCCATAAATCTTCGTCCGCGAAGCCAAGCCAAAGATTTGGACCAAGGCTGTGATGTGCTCTGGAGTCAACAGAGTCTGGCAAAATTCAAACTGAACATTGCTGAGTGAATGCCTCTTGACAACTTCCATCACTCAGCTGATTGAGAACAAACTGACTGGGCAGTAGTTGGTTGAATTGGATTTGTCCTGCTTTTTGTAAACAGGGCGTACCTGGGCAATTTCATCAGTTGTTGGGTAAATGTCTGCATTGTAACAGTACTGCAATAATTCAGCTAGAAACCTGAAATGTTAACTGGCTTTCTCTCCTCAGCCTGGCCTGCTGAGTCCCTCCAGCTTCCACAGAAAAGTAAAACGGTGCTATCTGGAATTCAAGCAACCGGCAGCCTCAAGCAACCCGCAAAAAAAATCGAGGAATATAAATTTTTTTAAATAAAATAATAGGGCCTTGGTCGGGCTTTACTCATAGCAGCTGTTTGAATAAAGTTGTGTGAAACAGCAATGGTGTCACCCAGGATGAAGAGCTGGTTGATGCCGCTCACCGTTGGTGTGACTCTCTTAAGGTATCTCCTTATCCCTGCTTAGTAAGTCAGCTCCATCAGAGGCTTTATCTGTAAACTTGGTGGGGGGGTGGGGGGGGGGGGAATTAATTATCAATAATGTTATTGTTTGTCTTTTGGGTGGCTCCGCGGAGGGGGAGGAAACTGCAGATGCAGCAACGGTTAAATGCTTTCTCAGAATGTGACTGAAAATAAAATGCTTTTAAGGTTTATATATTCAGCAAATTAAGTTTGTTCAGTGTAAGTACAGAATAGTATTTTCATCTTTTAAACTGTTTATTCTTAATGCAGGTGTATTAGTTAGGCATTGTAAGAGAAAGTCTCAAGCAACCAGACAATACACTTATCCAGCATCCTCCAATCCCCATAGGTGCCCAGTGTTTTATTGTATTTTGATTTAACATCAATTTGAGAAGAATTTAAGTTTACCTGTACTTTTCTCTATATCCTGCCTTCTTTGTCACACTACATATTTATTATTGCACTATCCGCTAAACTTAAATTTGGGTTGACTTGCCTGGAGAGCAGTCCAATCTTTAAGAAGGGAGAGAGGCGAAGGGCAGGAAATTTTAGGCCAGTTAGCCGAACGTCAGTGGTTGGCAAGATTCTGGAGTCCATTAGTTAAGGAGAAGGTTTCGGGGTGCTTGAAAACACAAGATATAGGAGACCACAATCGGCATGGTTCCCTTCAGGGAGATCTTGCCTGACTAATCTGTTGGAATTCTTTGAATAGGACAGTCAACGGAGAGTCAGTGGACGTTGTTGACTTGGATTTTTAGAAGGCTGCACACGAGGATGTGTAAACAAGATAGGGCCCCATGATGTTCAAGATTCAAGATTATTTTATTGTCATGTAATAAAACAGAAAATGTGATACAAGTGCCTAATCTTTTATCCGGGATCGTCGGGACTGGACTTCCAGATTTTGGAATCACTTTAAAATGGCAGTCCATTTAAGCCTGCCCGCCCCAGTCGCGCATCCGTCTCCCACCCCCTGCCGCTGCCCGCTCACTCGCCAGCCCGAGTCATGCTGCCGAATCTCCCCCCCAACCACTGTCCTCCACCTGAATTGTGCTGCCTTCTCTACCCCCCTCGCCTGCCCGAGTCGTGCCGCCGTCTCTCCTCCCACCCTGTTCGCCCACCCATGTTATGCTGCTCTCTCTCTCTCCTCCCACCCCAGCCCCCGCCCCCACCACCACATCGCTGTACCAGCACCAGGGGAACTGCCTCCTTCTCAGTTCCCCTGCACTGGTGCTGGTACTGTGGTTTCAGCTATGTGGAGAATTATGGGTAGTGACGACAGCCATTGATTCAGCATTGAGGTGCCACCATGCCGACTGAAAGCACCGCGATGCTGGACATGCGTCAGTATGCGGCGATTCTGAGGCACTTATAAAGTAGCAGAACGACATGGGATATTCTAACGTGAGTTGAGCAAGAGTCATACTCGACAGGTAGGGTACTTATAAAGTAATGATACAACTAATTAGTGCGTGGAATGCGACAGGATACATGGGAGTTGAGTGAGGGGCACGTTGAGTCATGGTTGGCGCCAAACTCCATCTTTGATGAGCAGACATCATCTACCGAAAAAAAGTGCTGCTTTTTGGAGGTTGCTGTTTTTCGGAATCCTGGATAAAAGGTTTGGCACCTGTATTACACGAACTTTCCTTTTGTCTACCATAAGACAAAGATTCACCATCAGCAAAAATTGCCCAGCACCCTTACAACCAGGGAGACATAAGCAAAAGAGACTTCCCTCAGAGTCACTGAGTGTCCGTGGATTCACCTCCAATGCTGGTATAGCCTTCACGGCCACAGAGGCTTCAGACCTAACCATCAGCAACTCAAGCTCCTGATGCACAACTCAGACACAATCAGGAAGCTCCAACGCTCTCTCGTAGCTCTGTTCCAGTACCCGATGACCCTTCAGCCAATCTCCAAAAGTCTGCAGCCTGGTGCAAGTCCTTTGACCGCAGTCACCAGCAGCCTGTCACCTGTATGTTCTTCAGCCTCTCAGCCCCCTCACTGGTCCGCTGCCGTGATCACCATCCCCTGGGGTCGCCTTCTCTGCTTCTCCACAAACTGGGGGAGGGGTGGGGGAGGATGGACTCCCCGTTTTCTAGTGCCCTGCGCCAGTCCTCTGCTTCCCCGGAGTCTGCAGCCCTACGTAGCCACTGCCGATCATCTTGGACCCAGACACAGTGGTCACGAGATTTTGAAATAAAATCACTATCGGCTTGATTTACAGACTGTTTTAAGCCTGAACAGTTGGACTGGGCAGTTGGACACCATAGGGGAGCTTTGTGTCTTTGCTCCCCGCTCTCCACCAGTCCACCAGCTCCGGTAGGAACGCCATTTTATTTTGTTACACAGAAAGAGCCAACATGGATAGAAGATTGGCTGACTGACAGGAGACAGAAAATGAGAATGAAGAGTGGGAGTGAAGTACTGATTGGACAACTTTCTTCTGGAAAGAGTCAAGCTCAGCATGTCAGTAAAGCTCCATTTTCTTCAGTATTTCAAGACACTTCTGTGATTTGTTTAAATTTAAAATTTAGATATACAGCACAGTTACAAACCCCTTTGGCCCACGAGCCCATGTCACCCAATTGACCCTCAACTCCCTGGGTACGGTGAGATGTCACTGAGCCTCCGGGGGGGGAAACCCACACAGACACAGGGAGAACGTACAAGCTCCTTATAGTCAGCACGGGATTCAAACCCCGATCCCGATCTCTGGCATAGTAAAGGCGTTGCACTATCCTCCACACCAACCGTGTTGGCTGCCTTTTGAGTCAGTGTCTCAAGTTGACATCTTCAATGTCTGTGATGGACGAGGCCAAGTTTGCCACTTTCTGTGGCCTCTGCCCTGCTGCTGGGACAGTATCTATGAGGAGAATGCAGCCTGGGATTCATTCTGAGTTTTGGCTGGAGAACGGATGAAAGTGTTGGGTCAGTAATAAGAGTAGATCGATCAAAATGCAGGGTTACAAAGTGCAGGATTTAGAGAAAAGAAGTTTTCTACATCTCCTCTACATCAGGGAGTCTGGACGCAGACTGGGAGTTCAGTTCGTTGAGCACCTCAGCTCTGTCAACTGCAATAGCGTGGATCTCCCAGTGGCCACCCATTTCATCTCCCCGTCCCATTCTCTTTCTGACACGTCTGTCCATGGTCTAATGCACTGCCAGTCTCAGACCACCCGCAAATTGGAAGAACAATACCTCATGTTCTGTCTGGAGATCTCCAACCGGATGGCATTAATATCGACGTCTCTGGCTTTCGTTAAACTCCACCTCCCCCTCCCTCACTTCTTCCCCCACCACCTACTCCCAGGTCTGCCTCTCTCCCTTTTCCCTGTCTCCTTTCACACACACACACACCTCTGCCCCTTTCATATCCAATTAGCACCTTTTGTCGGTCTGGATTCCTCCCCCAGCCAGCACTGTCTCAATTCTAAGATTTCCTGTTTTATTTTGCTTATTCTTAGCTTATTCCTTGAAGAAGGGTTCAGGCCTGAAATGTGAGAAACATATCTTTACCTTCAACAGACGCTGAAAGAGCGGCTGAGCTCCTCCAGCACTTGTGTTTTTACTACAATCACAGCGTCTGCAGACTTTCGTATTTCACACAGTTCAACCTAAATTGTCAAATTATGATAAATCAAAATACTGTAGAAACTGGCGTGCTGATCTCAGGGAAATTACACTGTTATTCTCACAAAAAAAAATCTCTGCAATGCATTACACGAAAGAAGATTGGAATCAGATCCCAAAGGCAGCTTGTGTTCTGAAGAGGACACAGTCAGTACAAATTGGAAACGTCTTCTCCTCACTGACAATTAATACAGGCACAGCTCCGCACATTGCTCGACTCATCTACAGCCATGACTGTGTGGATTGGCACAATTCAAATGCCATCTACAAATCTGCTGATCACACCATGGTTGTCGGCAGAATCGCAGACATCAATGAGGAGTACAGGAGTGAGACAGATCAGTTAGTTTGGTAATGTAGCAACAACAACCTTGCACTCAACGTTAGCAAAACCAAGGAACTGATTGTGGACTTCAAGAGGACGAAATCAAGAGAACACAAAGCAGTCTTCAGTGAGGGGTCAGCAGTGGAGAGGGTCAAAAACTTCAAAATCCTGGGTGTCAACATCTCTGAAGAACTGTCCTGGAGCCTCTGTGCCGATGCATTCACGAAGAAGGCTTGCCAGCGGCTATAGTTTGAGGAGATTTGGGACATCACCAAAGACTCTTGCAAATTTCTACAGGTGTGCCGTGAAGAGCATTCTGACTGGTTACATCACTGTCTGGAATGGAGCTGCCAATGCACAAGACAGGAAAAGGCTTGTCCGGGGCCATCATGGGCACTAGGCTTCCCTCCATTGAAGTCATCTGCAAGAGGAGGTGTCTCAAGAAAGTAGCCTCTATCCTCTTCACACTGCTACCATCAGGAAAAAGGTACCAGAGCCTGAAGACAAGCACAAGGACAGGTTCTTCCCCTCCACCATCAGATTCGTGAATGGACAATGAACCACAGACTTTCTCTCTTCTGCACTCATATTTTTGTAATTTAATTTATAGCAATATTTGCACATGTGATGCTACCACAAAACAACAAATCTTGGGACATGTTCATGACAATAAATTCTGATTTTGATTCAATTTGTTTTATCATGAGGAAAAGCTATATGAGACAACTCTCTACAAGAACAAACACTGGATGACAACACAAAGATTCTTCTTTGATGCTGTAACATTCTTACTCAGCAACTATTTAATCATCAGGACCTCTGTGTGGACTCTAATATCCCTCCACATTTGTATTTGAAAATGTGGAACCAGGAGAGCATTGGAATACAGTATTAGAACTTCACGTAATCCTACTTGACGTCCTCCTTGACTTGGGCGGCACAGCTAGTGTAGCAGGTAGCTCAACACGGTTACAGCGCCAGCGGCCAGGGCCACAGTTCGAATCCCACGCAGTCTGTAAGAGTTTGTGCGTTCTCCCTGTGTCTGCGTGGGTTTCCTCCGGGGGCTCCGGCTTACTCCCACCGTTCAAAACGTACCGGGGTTAATTGAGTGGCAGGGGCTTGTGGACCAAAAGGGCATGTACCGTGCTATATGTCTATATTTAAATTTAAAATTCTATGTGGGATAAAGGGGAGTTGCAGTGGGGGGGGGGGGGGGGGAGCTAAAAAGAAAATTGACTTAAAAAAGGAGAGGAAAAAGAGCATGTATGTCTTGTCTATAACATCCAGACTTTGAAATAGATTCTAATTCCCAGGAGAACACAAATGGTGAGCAGAGCTGAGTATAATTTCAACTTCAAAAGAATCTACAATAAGGTTCTGAACACATCTAATGCTCAGAAACCTTTGATTTCAAAAACTCATTTATAGATGCAGATCATTAATTTCACATAGCTGCAAGCACTGAAACATGTCTAACGAGATTGTCTTCATATAATGTCATTACTCGATCTACCACACAGGATGAAACAGTCTACCGACTGATGGTTTTAAATGAGGACCACATGTAAAATGCTTCGAATTAATCTTCAGACCCCTTCCTCCGATTTGTGGGACATTCTCAGCATCGGTGAATCTTCCCACTCCTTTCCTTTCTCTGTCGGATTCTGTCAAGGTCGAAGGATCTCTGCATATCACTCTCCTCCCTGTGGAACTCTCCACAAGCCCAGGAAACTTCAAACTTCTTTCTGCCTCTTTTTAAGTCTCCCTTGGGTTAATGAATCTTCACACATTATTCCCCTCCCATTAATATTCTCCCAGTCCCTTGGGGTTCTCTCCCCCAGTTATTTTCCCACATCCATGTATTCTCCTTTCGGACCTTCTCCATATTAATAAATCAGCAGACCCGCTTTTCCTCCTTGTGAGACTCTCCCCATGTGCCCAGCAAGCTTCACACATCATTCTCTTCCCAGACAGACCTTCCTAGTGTCAGTGAATCTCTATCCTAACTCCTTCCTTTGGGATTCTCCACAACTTCAAAGGGTTTTTCCATCCACAGAACATCACAGCCCAGTACAGACCCTTAAGCTCACAATGTTGTACCAATCTATATACACCTACTCTACAATCAATCTAACCTTTCTCTCCCTCAAAGCCGATAACACTCAATTTTTCTTACATCCATATACCTAATTAAGTGTCTTTTGTATGTCTCTATTGTATGAGCCTCCACTTTGGCAATGCATTCATAAGAACATAAGATATAGGAGCAGGAGTCGGCCATCTGCCCCGTCGAGCCTGCTCCACCATTCAATGAGATCATGGCTGATCTGATGATAGGCTCATCTCCACCGACCTGCCTTTTCCCATATCCCTTAATTCCCCCACTCTGAAATAATATATCCAACCTTGTCTTAAATAATATTCACTGAGGTCACCTCCACTTCTTCAATGGGCAGCGAATTCCATAGATTCATCAGCCTCTGGGAAAAGCAATTCCTCCTCAGCTCTGTCCTATATCTAGCATCAACTACCCTGAATCTTTACAAGAAGTCCAGGTACGACCTGCAGAAGGCCATCTCTGAAGTAAAGCGGAAATTCTACTACCCTGAATTTTAGTAGTGGAGAGGGTCAAGAACTTCAAATTCCTGGGTGTCAACATTTCCGAGGATCTGTCCTGAAGCCTCCATTTTTATGCAATCACAAAGAAGGCTCACCAGTGTCTACATTTTGTCTGAGGAGATTCAGTATGTCGCCAAAAACTTTTGAAAACTTCTACAGGTGAACCGTAGAGAGCATTCTGGCTGGGTGCATCACAGCCTGGTATGGAGACGCCAAATCTCAGGGCAAGAAGAAACTTTAGAGAGTTGTTAACTCAGTCTGCAACATCACAGGCTCCAGAATTCACTACTTGAGGCAGTGTCTTAAAAAAGCAGCATCTATCCTCTCAGACCCCCATCAACCAGGCCACACACTGTTCATTCTGCTACCATCTGGGAAAAGGTACAGGAGCCAAAAGATGAGCACCCAATGGCACAAAGACAGCTTCTTCCCCTCTGCCATCAGATTCCTGAATATTCAATGAACCACAGACACGGCCTGACTTTTCACGCTCGACTACTGTTATTTTTATTTACACTAATGTTGTGTGATGGTTATAATATGAATGTTTGCACTAAGACGCTTCCACAAAACACTGAATTTCATGACTTGTTCCTGACAATAAATTCTGATTTCTGAATCTTGAGGATATGTTCCCTAGTTCTAGTCTCCCCCACCAATGGGAACAGCTTACCTACCTCTATCCAGACAACTACCATTCTCTGTTCAAAAAGCAACCTCTGACGTCCTCCCTAAACTCTCTTCCACCAATCTTAAACAGATGTCCTCGGGCATTGGTCACTGCTGTTCCTCCCCATTTCAGTGATTCTGCGGCCTCTGTGAATCTATGGGTACAGCTGGCTTCCAACCTCAATACTTCCCAAAGGCTGAGTCTGAAACATCAATCACGATGACTCATGGGAACTAGGTATCGGAGCCAGGATTTGAGAGGGTGCTGAAGTCAGGAAGGGCTCACGAAGGGCCTCAGTCGTTGAAGGCTTCCTGATTTTGCTGGAGGTTTGGATCTGGAACTCGGGTTACTGATGGATCATACAGGAGTCTGTGCGGTTGCGGATGCTGAGGGAGCGCTGGAGGTGGACACTCAGGGACTCTGAAGAGACTCCCTTTTGCTTCTCTTTCTCTCGTACTGCTAATGGCGACTTTGTCTCACGGCAGGTATATCGCACATGTTACATTTTTAATGCATTATTATGTGGCAATAAAAGAAGACTTGAACCTTGATTCACACGTCCAGAAGACAGATAGCAGAGTGGTTAGTGCAATTTTGTTACCGCACTAGTGAATGGGGTTCGAATCCGGCGTCGTTTGTACGTTCTCCTCACGTCTGCATCCAGGTGCTCTAGTTTTCTCCCACCCTTCAAAAAATGAATGGGGGGAGCGGGGGGTTGTCAGTCAATTTGGTATAATTGGGCGGCACAGACTTGTGGGCCGAAAGGGCCTGTTGCCGTGCTGTATGTCTAAATTTATGAATTTATAAAAAGACTGGAAGAGGAAATGATTGGCAAAAACTGCTCACAGCTCCAAGGCCAAGTTAACTAACAGACCAAAGGAAAATTCAAATAGATTGATCGGAGGGAAAAAGAAAATACTTCAAAGTTTGCGTTCTATCCGCTTTTTTGCTCTACTGATAAATAGCTCAAGTTCAGGATCATTTGCAGGCAAGTGGAGTGCCCATTTACAACTAATTTAAAAATATGAGTGGCATTACAGCTTGCATTCAACCACTTGCCACACTTTGGAACTTCTTGTTCTGTACTTCTGTGATGCTCTAAGTATCCGAGAGGTGAATATTAAATAACTGCAAGATGTAATTCTAACTAACCGTAGATGCTGAGATGTATGTGTCAACTCGGCTTGGCTCTCACCTCTCGCTCAGAAAGCTCTGTGGGCAAACTGCGCAAATTGACTAGAGCACATAATCCAGACTGACACCATGAGCCCTTCACTGTCAGAGATACTCATATTTGGCAGCAGTTGCAGATGCAGTTGTCCTGAACATCATTCCTTCTTTGACCCGCAACAATAAAAGCTGTGGTTATTCATCTCACTGGTGTTTGTGGGTTGCAGTTCTACTCCAGGTGGAATTTGCAATATCCGTTGTACGTTAACGAGGCAGAAAGTGCCAGGATGTCCCCTTGAGATCTCATAAGGTGGCAGTCAAATGCAATTTTGGTGTTTTACAAAGGCCTGCTTCCGCAATCGGGTGAACATTCGGGAGAATTAAAGGACCGAAAAGAACTTTTGAACAATCTGGCCACACAACCCCACAGTCCTTTTTGTTTGTTTACCAGGGGCTCACTGAAATAAATCAATACAACATGCTTTCTCATTCCCAGGGACAGAAAGCTCTTTTTATGTTTTAGATTAACAGCATCTTATGGCTTTGAACTGCAGAATACAATTAGAATATACAGAGGAACAAAGCTCTGGAGGGCTTCGAAGCTCTCTTGCATTGTTAATTTTTTATTCATAAATTATTTTATATATTTAGAAAAATTTCGAAAGATGTGGGCTTTCAAACATTCAAAAAATCTTCTACTCGATGTAAAGTGATGAATGAGAGGCAGAGTTTGCCTGCTGCAACATAGTTCCCTTTGAAATAAACTAAAAACAGATCGCTAATGACTCAAGACTGAAGAGTGTGAATCTGCAATTAAACGTTTTCAGATGTTGACAGATTTTCCTACATGTGCAGGCACAGCATAGGTGTACGGCCCTTTTACAATCCCTTCGGGACCTTAACTGTTTGAGGGCTGCCTTTGGACTTTTATCACAGCAAGAATGCTGGAGGGCCGATCTGAGAAAAGTCCTTCCACTCTTCGTCTTTTGGTTTGGGAGCGTCCTCGAGAAGGTTGAGGATCAAGCCACTGCATTGGGAATCCAGCATAATCCTGTCAGCGAGGTGCAGTGCTGAGTGGCAGGTTGCAATGCTGGAAAAGTTCAGCTGTGGCCTACAGCTGCTAAACTGTAATCCATAGGAGTGCAGGCCCTCCAAGTGGTGATGCTCTCCTGGAAGGTGATGTCCTCAATGTAGTCTTTGACTGTTACATCAACTAAGACCATAAGAAAGGCATAGGAGAATAAATAGGCTATTCAGCCATCAAGTCTACCCCACCATTTAATCATGAGCTGATCCATTTTCATACTCAAACCTTCTCCCCATAATATTTGATGTCCTGGCTAATCAAGAACCTATCAACCTCTGTGTTAAGCAAAACCGCCTTTGGCAACAAATTCCACAGATTCTCCACACACACCCCTCCACCTCCCCCCCCCCCCCCCCCCCCCCCACCCGGCTGAAGTAATTCCTCAGCATCTCTCTTCTAAGCGGACACTCTTTAATCCTGAAGTTGTGCCCTCTTGTCCTAGGACTCTCCCATTCTGGGGAACAACCTTTCGACATCTACCCTGGTCCACACCTTTCCACATTTGAAATGTTTCAATGGAATCCCACCTCATTCTCCTAAATTGTTAGCGATAACCTGCTCACAGAAGAACCTTTCTCACCGTACTGGGTATAATGTGACAAATAAACTGGAAGGATATCAGTCGCTGCTTTTGCCAAGTATCCCCCTCAATGGTGTGTGAGTCCCATTTTACCTTTAAGAAGTCACTGAATGTGCCTCCATAGCCACACCTCCTTCCTGAGCAACCATGGCAAATCCTGGTCTCACCAATCACAGATTCTTCCTTACTCCACCACTCCCCAACGTCCTCAATAACTTAAACGTGACTTCCTCTCTTTTTTTCCCTGATCAGACAACGGGACTGTTAACGGGGTTTGCCTTTCCAAAAATCTGCTGAGTCTTTTCAGCATTTGCCAGTTTTTCTCAACTAAGCCATTTAAATTTGCATACATTGTACAAGCTCACAGATCAACATCCCAATGCAAGGTTCCTGTTTATTTCCTTTGACCTCCTGAGACCATGTCAATCTACTCTTCTTCAGCTTGAATGAATAGAAAGAAAATCAGCTAAGCTGGCTGCTACAAATTCGATTCCAGGCTTTACTGCACGGTGACTCCCAACCACTCATTTGATTTCAGAAAATCAAAATTTGCTTGGCTAAATATCAGGTCTGTTCCACAGACATGTACCTTCTCCGTCCTGACCTACCTGGAGAACGACATCTCATATGCCAGGCTGCTGTTCACTGACTCAGCTCGGCTTTTAATATGACCATTCCCCACAATGGATCTATAGATGTTCTATTGGGAGTGTCCTTGTGGTACAGTAGTGATATGCCAGATAATGAAGAGATCAAAGGTAGTTGTAATGGATTATAAATATTTGGGAGAATTTCGGTAAGATTTAGATTAAGGTTACATACATACACACATTTTAAAACAGATCTTATTTGAAAGACTGAAGAATTCATATTCAATAACACTGCAGGATCTCCGGAGAATACTAAGCAGATTTCACAAGTAGGTGCTAATTGAAATGATGTCATGAAATGAATGGACTGGAGACATTCTGGCTGTTGGAAGCTCTTTTCAAGGGTTTTGACAGAGTGCACAGAAAGGTCACTCCTGGGTTTTGTTTATCTAAGACAACATCTTGACCAAGGAGAAGAACTCCTGTTGTTTGCTGAAGAAGGTGGGGGCTTTGTAAGTGAGAAAGTCACATGGGCTTTCTGCCAGTCTCAGTTGGAGAGAGCAAGAGAGAGAGAGAGAGAGAGAGAGAGAGAGAGAGAGAGAGACAAGTTAACAAGTTCTCCCAGCTAGTGTGGGTGACACTAAAGTTGCTGAACAGTGCAAGCCAGGAAGAGCTGGTTGGAAACATAGTTCCAGAGCAGTGGATGGCTGGAAGTGCGATCTGTCTGGTGTTTCTCTTGGAATAAGGGGAACAGAACGGAACTCTGTGGTGGCCTGAAAGAAAGAGGTTACGATCTGGAAAACCCTGATGGGGCAAGTTTCATCAGCGAGACATTGAGGTGACTAATGGTGGTACCTCAGTTGTGGAAATCCTGGAACAACAAATCTCTCTCTGCAAACCCTTCAAGAACTTTCCTGAGTGGTAAACATTGACCTTTTGAGCACCAAAGTCTGGTGAATTTTATACATGTTAAATTCTGTGCACAGTAGAAGAATTGCCTGCATCCAGTGAACTTGGAAGAAGGAGAAGTGAGATTGAACTGTGAACCAAAGAATTTTTCTTAAATTTACACACACATTACATACATGTTCACTTAGAATTAGAAGGGGGTTAATTTGGATTAGTTAATTATAAAGATAAGTTAAAGTTTGATTCTGTTTTCATGTTTAAAGTTGATTAAAAATAACTTTTGTTTTAAAAACCACTTGTCTTGGTGAATGTCTATTGCTGCTAGGTTTTGGGATCCTTTGGGCTCGTAACACAGTGTAGTTAAACACATATCATGGCTTTTATTAGTAGAAACTCAGTAGTACAATAATGAATGATAATAGGTGCATACACAGTTATAGTCAAGGGGGAGTGCCCTTGGTGGTAGAGATAATCCACGTCCAATGCCAGTAGTGCAGACTAAACATAGTGAGAGATTGACAGCATGACACAGATTTACCACAGGTTGCTGCAAAGAAATCGATCGGAGATCAATCCACAGGACCATAAGAGCGGCAGAGAGGATTACTGGAGTCTTCCTCCTACCCATCGACGTGATCTACTGGGGTCGTTGTCCGAAGAGGGTGCGCAAAATCATTGAGGTCCCCTTCCACCCTGCATACAACATCCTTCAGCTGCTCCCGTCAGGGAAGAGATACAGGAGGATCAGAGCCAGTACCACCTGGCTGAGGAACATTTTCTTCCCAGAGGCAGTGAGAATGCTGAACGACCAAAGGAAGTGCTCACACTGACCCTCCAAGACTCTCATATTTATGAAACAATATTCATTTATTTGCATTGATGAAATGCTTGTCCTGCACATGTATCGTTTGTATGTGTGTTTTGCACTGAGGACCGGAGAACATTGATTTGTCAGGTTGTACTTGTATAAAATTAACATGACTTGAGGTGAACACACAGTCCTTTGCCTCATGTAGGAGCATCGGTAACCAGAGGACTTAGATTTAATCTGGGGGGGGGGGGAGACATTTAATAAGAAATTGAGTTGGTGGGTGTATGGAACAGGCTGCCAGAGGAAGTTACTAATGCAACATTTTTTTTTAATTTAGATGTGTGGGTTTAGAGGGATATGAGCCAAACACAGTAGATTGGACATTTGGTTAGTGAGGACAAATTGGGCAGAAAGCCTGCTTCCATGCTGAATGACTCTGTTAGAGCCTAGATAACAGCGATGGCTTAATTTCAAGACTTTAGTTTAGAACTTAGGTTCTAAAACTGCCACACTATTCCGAAGACAGACACTTTACCATTTGTTCCTACACCAGTTCCTTGAAAAGAATATCCAATCAGTCACACTCAATTCTCTGGCTCAGAGAGTGTAAATCTTTTTGTCAAGTCCTTTTTGTTTCCTTCTGAGTTATCGTTGAATCTCAAAAACATCTGTACCATGGAGACCATTCTGGTAGGGAGGTGCCAACCTCTGGACGAGAAAGAAACTCCAGAGGATTGTTCACTTGGCCTGCGACATCACAGACAGCAGACTTCACTCCACTCGAGGACATCTACACGAGGTGGTGACTTTACAAAGCAGCCCCACCACCCAGGCCAGGCCCTCTTCACTCTGCTACCATCAGGAAGGAGGTACAGAAGCCTGAGGACGAGCACTCAGCGGCTCAAGGACGGCTTCTTCCCTGCAGCCATCAGATTCCTGAATGAACAATGAGCCAAAGACACTGCCTCACTTTGACTTTTTCTTGCACTATTTCGATTTATTTTGAAAGGTGGTTTATAATATAAATGGTTCCTCTTTTAGCTGCTGCAAAAACAACGAATTTCATGACATGTTCATGACAATAAATTTTGATTCTGTTTCTGAATGTGCTTCCACAGCCCTATAGGCTGTGAATAACAGCCCACAACATCAAAAAAAAATTCTTCTCACTCCAGAGGTTCTTTTACCAATTATCTTAAATATGCCCTGGAGTTAACAATGACTTTCCTTTCTCTTGTTATAACCCTTCATGATTTCAAACACCTCTTGTAAATCTCCTTTAACCTTCTCAGGCTGCCCTTGTCACTACACACTGTTCCTTCCTGGCGCCGAGCGGGAAACCCTCCCGTGCACTCTGAGGCCACATTCTTCTGAAAATACGGTGCCCAAAATTGGCCACAACACTCCAGCTGGAGTCCAATCAATGTATTATAAAGAGTTAGCACAACTGCTTTCCTTTTGTTCCCTGTGCCCCCATATGCTTTATTTTAAAAACAGCCTCGTCGACTTGCCCTGCCACTTTCAAAGTGGTTGTGCATGTGTTTTCCCCAACTAGGGGCCTGTAGTCTGCAGTTAGTTAAAAGTTGCATTGTACAAGTGTTGTAGCAACTTTTTTTCCTTGCCACCTGATCTTTTTAAGTCATAAAATATGGAACAGTGCACCACAGCCTTTGGCCCACGAACTGCATGCTGAACATAATGCCAATCTAACTAATCTGTAAGTTTATGCCTGTCTAAATGTTTCTTTCACGCTGCCTTTGTATTTGCATCCACAATATCCTCTGGCAGCACGTAAAATTTATTTCTGGAATGGAAGAAGCCAATTCCGGCCATTTAAGCCCATGCCACCCAATTTCACTCAATACAACCTACAATTCCGCATGTTTTGGAAAGGGGGGCAGGTAACTGGAACCCCGAGGAAAACCCATGCAGGACACAGGGAGAACGTACAAACTCCTTACAGACGGCGGCTGTTTTGCACGCAGGTCGCTAGCGTGTAATGACATCACGCTAACTGCTGCCAAGGTCGACAAAAGAACAAGCGGGGGGTGGTGGTGCCTACCTGCCTACCATGAACCTCCTCCGTGTGGCTCCACCGACCACCAACCCTCCCCCTCTGATGTAACAAACGCGCTGCTTATATTATGGATTAGTGACGCTGGTCACGCTGCGGGTGGGGGTGGCGAGGCAATGGCCGCAAGCAGTGGGGGTGGGGACAATGCCTGCGAATGCCCCCCCTTGGCGTCGACCATGCCATCCCATCTTTCCTCATCTCTTCTTAAATCAATTTTGTATTATCTGTTCCACTCAAGTGTGGGTTGACTTGCGTGGATAGCACATAAAATATTTCTCGCCGTATCTCAGTACTTGTGACAATAAACAATTCAATTATCCCTTTAGAGGCAGTACAAAGGAGGTTCATCAGGTTGATTCCAGGTGATGAAGGAGTGATTGAGTCGTCTGCGATTGTACTCGATGAAATGTAGAAGAATGAGATGGGATCTTAGAGAAACATATAACATTATGAAAGCCATAGTTAAGATAGAGGTAGGTAAGTTGTTCCCATTGGTGGGAGAGACTAGAACTTGGGGACAAAGCCTCAAGATCCAGGGGAGTAGATTTTGGACGGAGATGAGGAGGAACTGCTTTTCCCAGAGGGTGGTGAATCTGTGGAATTCACTGCCCATTGAAGCAGTGGAGGTGACCCCAGTAAATATACTTAAGACAAGGTTGGATAGATTTTTTTAACATATTTGGGGAATTAAGGGATATGGGGGAAAGGCAGGTCAATGGAGATGTACCTCTCATCAGATCAGCGATGATCGCATTGAATGGGGGAGCAGACTCGACGGGCCAGATGGCCGACTCCTATTTCTTATGTTAATTCAATTCCTATGACCTCAGTTATTTGACATTTCCATCCTGAGAAAATGACTCTATCAATGCTTCTCATAGTTATGTAAACTTCTACAAGGGAACCCCTTTGCCTTCGACACTCCAGAGAAAGCAATCCAAGTCTGTCCAGCCTCTCCAATACCCTGTAAGCCAGGCCACATCCTAAGAAACTTTTTCACTCATAGCTTATGGAATGCCCTAGGATGTTGAGGTCATCTCCTGATATGTTGGTTGGATGTGTGGCCCTGTTAGCCACAGGGATCAAGGGGTATGGAGAAAAAGCAAGACTAGGGAACTGAAATCACATGATTGGCCATGCTGGTATTGACTAGAGGGGCTGTGGGAGCTGCTGCAATGGCAGTAGTACCACTGGGGGTGCAGAGCTGGGAGAGCAGAAACTGCTCTCCTCCACTGGATCCTACTGCCAGCTGTTATGCTGATGGCTCCATATGGCCTGTGGAAGGGACAAGGGCTTTTTTAAAAAAAATTAGCAGAGAACAGGGACCCCGGGGAATTCACACGCAAACACGGCGTGAACCTACAAACTCCTTACAGACGGCGCGTGATTCTAATCCAATTGCTGTAACTGCGTTGCACTAACCGCTAAGTCAACTGTGCTGGGGTTTATCTTTGCTAAATTGTTTGACCAGCTGAGTTTCTCCAGCATTGTGTTTTAACTTTAATGTTTTTGTGGTGTGTTTTAGGAATCTGTGAGGCTGCACCAAGTAAATATTTAATTGCAAGAAATACTTTGCACACAGGCATATGATAATAAACTCTCATCACCTCATTAAAATACATTACTTCACACTCCAAAATATTACCAGTACCTCAACCTAACTGAGCTTTTCCATGCCATTTTCATTTCCAAACTCAATTACAAAATGCTCCCTTGGACAATTTTGATCATCCAAACTCATTTCCTAAACCAGGTCCCCCTTACCCATCACTTCCCTCTCACTGACCCATAGAATAAAGATATTTTATTCCTACGGTTAATCACACGCTCATCCATGCCTCACAGCAGATCCCAAAATTTTTCCGGGATTAAAGTCGCTGATCTCAACCAAACACACACACACAGGAAGAAAAACAATCTTCGACTTACTTATATTCTTTCAAGCCTTATAGAGCACATGCTCTCGTGTCGCCTCAAAGAGCTGAAGCAGCCACTATGATCTTTGCAACCATGCCTCACCAAAACAAATGACTAAGAACAGGTACAGCCGACAGTGCCCTCCATCATGTTTGGGACAAACTTAATTTGTCGCTATGCACCACAGTTTTAAATTAATAATCAATCAATTCACAAGTAATTAAAAGGAACAGTCCAGATGTTAGTCAAGTTTATTTGTATATATTTTGGTTTAATCATGTAGAAATTATAGCACTTTTAATACATAATACCCTCATTTCAGGGATCCATAATGTTTGGGGCATTTGGCTTCACAGATGTTTGTGATACTCAAGTATATTTAATTGTTTCATTGGTGCAAGTACATGATAAGAGAGATAGGCTTGGTTCTGAGCTTTTGATCACCTTTGGAATCTTTAGTTGCCATTTTTAAACACTCCTATATAACAATATAACAATTACAGCACGGAAACAGGCCAAATTTGGCCCTTCTAGTCCGCACTGATCCATGGACCCTGCTCTAATCCCACTTACCAACACTCTGTCCATATCCCTCCATCCCCCTCCCATCCATATACTTATCCAACTCTTTCTTAAATGACAAAATTGACCCTGCCTCCACCACCTTTCCCGGAAGCCCATTCCACCCAGTAACCACTCTCTGAGTAAAGTTCCCCTTCATGCTACTCCTAAACCTTTGCCCGTCAACTCTCAACCCATGACCTCTTGTATCATTCTCTCCTACTCTCAATGGGAAAAACCTTTCCACATCAACTCCATCTATCCCTCTCATTATCTTAAACACCTCTATCAAATCCCCTCTCAGTCTTCTTCGTTCCAAGGAATAAAGACCTAATTTGCTCAATCGTTCCTTGTATTCCAGATGCTGAAACCCAGGCAACATTTTTGTAAATCTTCTCTGCACTCTCTCTATCTTGTTAATATCCTTCCTATAAATCGGTGACCAGAATTGCACACAGTACTCTAAATTTTCATCATTACTTCCCCACTCCTATATTCTATGCACTGATTTATATAGGCAAGCATACTAAAGGCCTTCTTCACCACCCTATCCACATGCGCTCCTACCTTCAGGGAACAATGCACCGTTATTCCTAGATCTTTCTGCTCCACTGCATTCCTCAATGCCCTCCCATTTACCACCTATGTCTTGCTGTGATTATTCTTTCCAAAATGAAGTACCTTGCACTTATCAGCATTAAACTCCATCTGCCATCCCTCTGCCCACTCCTCTATGCAGTTTAAATACCTCTGCAATCTTTGAAAACCCTCTTCATCATCCACAATTCCCCCTATTTTAGTATCATCTGCATATTTACTAATCCAATTTACCGCCCCATCCTCCAGATCATTAATATATATGACAAACAGCAACAGTCCCAATACCAAACCCTGAGGTACACCGACCTCCATCCTGACAAACAAGTATCTACTTCTACTCTCTGGCACCTTCCTTCCAGCCACTGTTGAATCCATTTGACTATCTCCAAATTAATACCCAGGGACTTAGCCTTCCTAACTAACCTCCCATGCGGAACCTTATCGAAGGCCTTACTGAAGTCCATATAGACAACATCCACTGCTCTACCCTCATCAACATTCCTAGTCAACTCTTCAAAAAATTCAACAAGATTGGTCAAACACGACCTTCCACACACAAATCCGTGTTGAGTGTCCCTGATCTGACCCTCTCCCTCCATATACTTATACATACTATCTCTAAGAACGCTTCCATCAATTTACCTACCACAGACGTCAAACTTACAGGCCGATAATTGCTAGACTTACTCCCAATAAAATTCAAAGTGGAAAAACTAGAATAACACAGTAAGAGACATTGCCCAAACCATAAGATTACTAAAATCGACAGTTTGGAACATCATTAAGAAGAAAGAGCGTACTGGAGAGCTCAGTAATCGCAAAGAGACTGGGATTCCAAGGAAGATCTCCACACTGAGGACAGAAAAATTCTCATCATGATGAAGAAAAGTCCCAAAACATAGGTCCAACAGATAAGAAACACTCTTCAGGAGGCAGGTGTGGAAGTGTCAATGACCACAGTCCACAGAAGACTTCATGAACAGATATACAAAGGCTACACTGAAAGATGCAAACCATGGCTAAGGAGGCACGCTTTGGATCTTGGGCAGTTCCTTTACTCCTCCACACTTTGCTCTTGCCATCACTCTGGCACAGGTTAATCTTCGTCTCATCTGTCCACAAGACCTTCTTCCAATATTCTGCAGGAATACTTCTTGCCAAACTGTTGTCTGGCCATCCTGTTTCTGTGGCTAACTATTGGTTTGCATCTTGCAATGTAGCCTCTATATTTCTGTTCATGAAGTCATCTGTGGATAGTGGTCATTGACATATCCACACCTGCCTCCTGAAGAGTGTTGCTGATCTGTCAGATGAGAATTCTTCATCTTCAGCAGTGGAGCTCTCTTTGCGATTAATGAGTTCACCAATACGCACTTTCTTCTTACTGATGTCCCAAACAGTTGATTTTGCTCATCCTGAGGTTTGGGCGACGTCTCTCACTGTTTCATTCTTGTTTTTCAGCCTCATAACGGCTTATTTGACTTTTATTGGCACAACTCTGGTCCTCATATTGAAAAATGTCAACTACAGGCTCCAAAGATGATCAAAAGCTTAGAAGCAAGCCTAGCTCTCTTATACCTACACCAATGAAGCAATTAAACATACCCAAGGACTCACAAACACCTGTGAACCCAAGTGTTTCAAACATTATGGTGCCCTGAAATGAGAGGACTCGGTATAAAAAAATTGCTGTAATTTCTACATGGTCAAAGCAAAATGTATATAAATGACCTTGAAAAAAAATCTGGAATGAGCACTTTAATTATATATGAATTGTTTGATTACAAATTTAAAACTGTGGAGCACAGGGACAAATCAAGGAAAATGTCCCAAACATTCAGGAGGACACTATGCCATACGTGATGCCCAAGTCAAACCCAATCTTGTCTGCCTGCACAGGATCCACATCCCTGCATTCATTGCAGATTCAGAGGTCTATCTTTTGAGCGCTACTCTTGTTATCTGGCTCCACCTCTAGCCCTGGCCACCCGCTCCAGGCACCCACTGTCAAAACAAAGGCGCCCCGCAGATCTCCCTCACCTTCAACGCATCCTCTGGAGAGGACAGGATCCTGAAAAGTGATGAGGAAATGCACTGAGACCTGAATTGTTTTTCACCTGACAGCTTTATCTCTGCAACAGCACAGCAACTGTTTCCTTGCCTTTTCTCCCTGACCTTTCAATAAACTCTGACGAAGGGTCTCTTCATTTCATTGGTGCTGTGCTGCATGGCTGTAGAAGAATTCTTTTGGTTTTCATTTATCAAAGAAATGAATGGCAAGTGAGACAACAATACTGGGAATTTGACCTCATGTCCCTGCCACGCAAGGAGACGGTGCAGAGTGCCAATTGCTCCCCCCCCACCCCCCGCCTCCCCTTGATCTGAGATGAGTAATTAGAATGGAAATGCTTTGATGATCATGGCTTTAATTGATTTCAACTGTTTTTATTTTTTATGTTACCCATGCATGATAATAGTTGGTGGACTTCTAAGCAATTCGTTCCGTGTGAAACCATTTCACAACATCTTGAGGAAAAGGAACAGCGTGCTCCACGAGGGAAAGCAAGGGGATAGCAGTGTCCTCTTGCAGTTGGGTCAGAGGTGATGACACAGTGTTGAGCAGTGGTTTCAAAAGGTGGAGTGGAGAGGGAAAGAGGCAGTGGTATCGTCCTGAGGATAATGGTGTGAACTCTGCGCTGGATTGCGTAGAAGGGGAATTTTTTTTCCTTTACCAGAGTCATCCCTGCAATTAAAAAAGAATGCTCTTGCTTTAGCTCCCTTGGCATTGCAGATGAAAGATGAGGTCAACAAGGGGTGCCAGATAGACAACGAAAAGGAAAGGAAGAAACAGTAATTATTATATCTCCTCGAGTACACTGCACAATGAAGATTTGCTTCAAGAGTGTATTTTTTGGATTTTGAACTGTGAATTATGAAAATCACCTTAAAATTTTCTTATCACATACCATTTTTAGATATAACCTCTTTTTGTGATTTCCTGTCATATTTTAAGTCTACTTAAAAACTATGAAGTGCAACATGTCACTGAAAATTCATTTTCTGCATTTGGCCTTGGACTTCTTTCCCGCTGATCTTTGTGCAGTCAGTAACGAACATGGTGAAAGGTTTCACCAGGACATGGTGACTATGGAAAAGTTATATCAGGGCACCATGAATCCATCAAAGCTGGTCCACTACTGTTGGACACTAACATGAGAGGCATCAGATGCTGAATACAACTGAAAATAAGCATTTTTAGGTCAGAAGAATTAATGCGATTAAACATGTTAAATTCAATAAAAGATCATTTAATGTTTCTCCAACTTCCTTCGTGATACAGCAAATCTGAAACTATCTTTCTGTCTATCAACCACCCCAATCTTTTTTTTCAGGAGGCAAACCCTTTTGAAAAAAAATTTGTTGTCTAGTGATATTATTGACTCAATTAATTCAGCAGAACTTGTCGAACAACATAATATATCCTGATACCTTTTGAGATTTTAGAGAATTGTTGGTAAAGTTGAATTTTATTTTAAATAATTAAAATTCAAGCCATAAATGAATTCATCTGGAAGATCATGAAACTTGCCAACTATAAACTAATGTTTATCACAGCCGAAATTTCCATATTCTCAATGGGACACAACAGAATCCCTCCCTAAAAGGTTAATGAAGCAAATGATGTTTGAATTCATGGCAAGTAACAAATAATATTCATGTCACACAAGGGCCAGGAATTGACCAACTCCAAAGAGAGAGAGGACAGCCACCTATCTGTGACATGTCCTCCAAATCAGAGGAACGTTCGAATTTCAGATTTCTTGTCAGAGTACAAACAAGACATCACATACAACCCTGAGATTCTTAGACAAAAGAAAAATTATTATTATTATTATGTAGGAGGGGTGTAAAGAAATTCAGTTCAGAGATGTATGAATTATGACAAAAGAAGGCTCGAAAAGTTCATGAATCAAGACATAAATGGGAGGTAGATTTAAATAAGCAAATAGATGAACGTAGGTGGATTCAGAAATGTCGAGAGTGTGCAAAGTGCAATCAATGTGAGATATCAGTTATTTCAATATAATTTTATTTATCAGTTCTATTTTAACACCTCAAAGGTTATATAATATGAATTATATTTATTCAGATTTATGTTTTAGATGTGGACAAGAAGTTGGTACTTTTCTGCATTCAACTAGGCAGTGTTCCACAATTAAACCTTTTTAGCTCGAAAGAGGTAATTTATTAGAACGACCAACTGGAGTAAAATTCCCACAGGATCCAATGTTATTTTTACTGGGAGATATTAGAGGGATTAAACCTTAATTAAAACTGAATATGTACCAAGTAAAATTTGTTCAAATTGCTTTGGCTATAGCTAGAAAATGTATTGATATAACTTAGAAGTCAGACGCTGATCTGGGACTGGAAAGATGGCGTGCAGAAGTTCAGAGTTGGATTCCACTTGAGAAAATTACTTCCAATTTAAGAGATAAATCGCATATATTTTGTAAAATATTTACAAACTGTTGGCATGAAAATTTAAATGAATCTCGAACATTTCCTTTCTCTTATAGGTCTCTATAAATATTTGTATGTTTAAAAGTATCGGAAAGTGAAGTTCTCCTGCTATGGTTTTCTTGTCCCTCTTCTTTTTCTCTTTTAACCATATAACCATATAACCACTTACAGCACAGAACAGGCCAGTTCGGCCCTACTTGTCCATGCCATAGCAAATCCCCACCTTCCTAGTCCCACTGACCAGCTCCCGGTCCATACCCCTCTAGTCCCCTCCTCTCCATGTAACGATCAGGTCTTTCCTTAAATATAACCAATGATCCTGCCTCGACCACGTCTGCCGGAAGCTCATTCCACATCCCAACCACCCTTTGCGTAAAGAAATTTCCCCTCATGTTCCCCTTATAATTTTCCCCCTTCAATCTTAAACCATGTCCTCTAGTTTGAATCTCCCCCCTTCTTAATTGAAAAAGCCTATCCACATTTACTCTGTCTGTCCCTTTTAAAATCTTAAACACCTCTATTAAGACCCCTCTCAATCTTCTACGCTCCAGAGAAAAAAAGCCCCAGTCTGCACAACCTTTCCCTGTAACTCAGACCTTGAAATCCTGTCAACTTTCTCGTGAACCTTCTCTGCACTCTCTCTATTTTGTTTCTATCTTTCCTATAATTTGGTGACCAAAACTGTACACAGTACTCCAAATTTGGCCTCACCAATGCCTTGTACAATTTCATCATAACCTCCTTACTCTTGTAAGGGGTTGGGTGGAGGAGTTGGGGTGGGGATTAATAGGAGGTTTTTCTTTCTTTTGTATTTCTTTACTCTATTTTTCTTTTTTATAAAATACCACATATACTTGGATTAAGTTTGAAATATTATAATATGTTTGCTAAGTGATTTTATTTTAAATGAAGTACTAAAAAAAGTTTCCTTTCCTGCTGGCGAAGCAGAACTACCACCATTTGGTTGTACAAAAAACTGTACACAATGTACACATGAAAACAAATAAAGAAATTTTTGTATCGATTTCAAGCAGTTCCAGCTTTTATTCTTAAATACTTTTTTGACAATATTGACTCTAAAATTTCCTCATATATTGGAATAATAAGAATGCAAGGTTCAGTAAATTTCATTTGCAGAAATTAAAGGAAGACTGTGGTCTGGCTTTACCGAACCTTAGATTTTATTATTGGGCAGTTAAAATTTGATATATTATTTTCTGGGTATATAATTCTGACCAACCCGAAAGCCCTCAATGGACAGATTTGGGATTGAAATCTGTCCAGAGATGTTCATTCACTCCCTTATTGGGAGCTGCTCTTCCTTTTACAATTTCTAAGATTAGTGGACATACCTTTAACCCAATAGTTAAACATACGTTATGGATTTGGTTTCAATTTCCCAAATTTTTTGATATAAAAATTTTTACTTTATCTAGTACTATATATTGCAACTATTTTTTCCCATTATCTGTAATGGATCAAGCCTTTTCTTTAAGGAAAAGCAAAGAAATTGTCCATTTTTCAGATCTGTTTATAGATGGACGTTTAATGTCTTTTGATACAATATCCAACAAATATATCTACGCCACATAGGAAGTAGGAACAGGAGGAGGCCAAAAATGGCCCATCGAGCCTGCTCCGCCATTCAATACGATCATGGCTGATCTAATTTATGACCTAACTCCATCTACCTGCCTTCTCTCCACATTTTTTAGACATTTCCAATTATAAGTGTTTTGAATAAGATATTACTGAACTTTCCTATATCTTATCAACCTGAATGGGTTGATACTCTTTTTCATTTGAATCCTTCCTATAAGGGTTTAATAGGTAATAGTTAGAATAATTTATTAAAATTGCAATTAATCTCTAATAATAAAATTAGAGGAGTTTGGGAATTGAAACTTCAGTCACTTCTCCCAGAGGAACTTTGGGAAGAGATTTTTGGAATGGTTAATACCTCTTCATTATGTGCCTGACACACATTGATTCAGTTTAAAGTGGTACATCGGTTCATATGTCAAAAGATAAATTGGCCCGTATCTTTCCTAATGTTAGTCCTATCTGAACTTGATGTAAATCACAAGTGGCCACACTAACGCATAAGTTTTGGACTTTCGCTCTGTATCGGATAGATATTTTCAAGACTTCGTCAATTATACTGGGAATTAGATTGCAACCTTATCCTATGACTGCTAATGTTGGATTTAGAGTTCCAGAGGTGGGTCAAGTTCCCACTTCTGCACATCGAGTTGTCGCCTTTACGACACTGTTGGCCAGAAGAGCCATTTTATTTAAATGGAAGGATCCTAATTCACCTACTTTGATGCAATGGGTCTCTTAAGTTATGTCATGTTTAAGTTTAGAAAAAATTAGAAGTTGCACTTTCGATACCTCTGTTAAGTTTGAATAGACTTGGCGCCCTTTTATAAACTTTTTTTTATGAGTTAATTTGTAGTTAAACTTTACTTTCAAGACTTTTCTGTGATTTTTTATTGGCAAGGACCAGAAAAAGAGTTTGTATTGATCTGTTGTAGTGAACTCAGTTTAGACTGCCCAGCCTTTTTTTGTTTATTTTGGAGGTTAGACAGGGTTTTAAAAAATTTTTTTTCTCTTTTAGAATATTCCAAATTGAGGAGAAAGGGATAATATTGTTCAACATGTTATAATGTTGTACGTTGCATTATGTATTGCAATATATTGGTGTTTCTGTTTTTACTATTCAATTCTGGATTCTATTCTCCTCATGTATTGTTCACTTAATATTTAATAAAATGATTGAAAAAGAATGAAAAACAAATAAAGAAATGTAAACAAACTGTGCAATGCAGAGAGGAAAAAAATCAATAAAGTGCACAAGTAAGAGTCCTGAAATGAGTCCCTGATTGAGTTTGTCATTGAGGAGTCTGATGGCGGAGGGGAAGCAGCTGTTCCTGAACCTGGTGGTGCGAGTCTTGTGGCACCGATACCTCTTTCCTAATGGCAGCGGCGAGAACAAAATGAGTGCTGGGTGGTGCGAATCCTTGATGATTGGTGCTGCTCTCCGACGGCAGCCTTCCCTGTAGATGTTCTTTGATGGTGGGGAGGGTTACCAAGGCTAGCCACATAAATATCAACATCCATCAATGCAAGTGACACAATGCCTGACTCACCGGCGTCTTCTACCATTGGCAAGATGTCAGGAATGGGATAGAATCTTCTTTGGCTTGGCTTCGTGGACGAAGATTTATGGAGGGGTAATGTCCACGTCAGCTGCAGGCTCTTTTGTGGCTGACAAGTCCGATGCGGGACAGGCAGACATGGTCGCAAGGGAAAATTGGTAGGTTGGGGTTGGGTGTTGGGTTTTTCCTCCTTTGTCTTTTGTCAGTGAGGTGGGCTCTGCGGTCTTCTTCAAAGGAGGTTGCTGCCCGCCGAACTGTGAGGCGCCAAGATGCACGGTTTGAGGCGAGATCAGCGCACTGGCGGTGGTCAATGTGGCAGTCACCAAGAGATTTCTTTAGGTAGTCCTTGTACCTCTTCTTTGGTGCACCTCTGTCTCGGTGGCCAGTGGAGAGCTCGCCATATAACACGATCTTGGGAAGGCGATGGTCCTCCATTCTGGAGACGTGACCTACCCAGCGCAGTTGGATCTTCAGCAGCGTGGATTCGATGCTGTCGGCCTCTGCCATCTCGAGTACTTCGATATTGGTGAACTGAGACAAACCAACTTGATTCCACCCCCCTGTCATCACTGGCACAGTGTGGTTAGAATGTGTGCCCTCCCAAAATGCGCTTCGATGAATAACATTACTACTTCGACAGCACCTCCACGTTTGTAGGAGCAGCCAGGGTATAGCACTAACGTCACTTGGACAATGTATCTCACTGACCTCGCTTGGACAATGTATCTCACTGACCTCACTTGGACAATGTATCTCACTGACCCCAATTGGACAATGTATCTCACTGACCCCACTTGGACAATGTATCTCACTGACCCCACTTGGACAATGTATCTCACTGACCCCACTTGGACAATGTATCTCACTGACCTCACTTGGACAATGTATCTCACTGACCCCACTTGGACAATGTATCTCACTGACCTCACTTGGACAATGTATCTCACTGACCTCACTTGGACAATGTATCTCACTGACCTCACTTGGACAATGTATCTCACTGACCCCACTTGGACAATGTATCTCACTGACCCCACTTGGACAATGTATCTCACTGACCTCACTTGGACAATGTATCTCACTGACCTCACTTGGACAATGTATCTCACTGACCTCACTTGGACAATGTATCTCACTGACCCCACTTGGACAATGTATCTCACTGACCTCACTTGGACAATGTATCTCACTGACCTCACTTGGACAATGTATCTCACTGACCTCACTTGGACAATGTATCTCACTGACCTCACTTGAATAATGTATCTCACTGACCTCACTTGGACAATGTATCTCACTGACCTCACTTGGACAATGTATCTAACTGACCTCAATTGAATAATGTATCTCATTGACCTCACTTGGACAATGTATCTCACTGACCTCGTTTGGACAATGTATCTCACTGACCTCACTTATGTATCTCACTGACCTCACTTATGTATCTCACTGACCTTGCTTGGACAATGTATCTCACTGACCTCGCTTGGACAATGTATCTCAATTGGTTTGATTAAACTCATAATTAACTTGAAATTTTTTAAAAGCAGGAACATCTTCACTAAAAGATCTGCAACAGTTCAAGTTCATCACCACATAGTTTAATAGCTCTTGAAGAATAAAATTAAATACTTGTTCTACCAGTTATTCGCACCTCTCATAAAACATTAAAGAATCCCATTCCTAAGATTATGATATTAGTCCATGTTATCATAATCTGTGATGTAATGCTTTGAAAGGTTGGTCATGGCCAGAATTAACACGTACCTAAGTAAAGATCTGGACCCATTGCAATTCATCACAATCGCTCCACAGCGGACACAACATCGCTGGCTCTCCACTCAGTTCTGGATCACCTCGAAAACAACAATTCATACATACAGCGGCCTTCAATACCATTATTCCCTCAGTGCTGGTCCATCCTCTGCAACTGGATCCTTGACACTCTCATCGGAAGACCTCAATCAGTATGAATTGGAAACAACGTCCCCTCCTCACTGAACATCAACACAGGCCCCTCTTTCCCCCACCCCCCAACCCCCACCCCCAACCGAGGATGCGTGCTTAGCCCTCTGCTCTACTCATTATACACCCACAAATGTGTGGCCAGGCAGAATCCCAATGCCGATCACACCACAGTTGCCGGCAGCATCACAAACGGCAATGAGAAAGCATACAGGAAGGAGGTAGATCAGCTCGTTGAATGGGGTAATGACAACAACTTTGCGCTCAAGATTAGCAAAATCAAGGAGATGATTGTGGACTTCAGAAGGAAGTCAGGGGAACATGACCCAGTCCTCATTGAGGGCTCAGTAGCGGAGAGGGTCAAGAACTTCAAATTCCTGGTTGTTAACATCTCTGAGGATCTGTCCTGGAGCCGCCACATTGATGCAATCTCAAAGAAGGCTCGCCAGCTCCTATACTTTATGAGGTGACTGAGGTGGTTCCGTATGTCACCGAAGACTCCTGTGAACTTCTACAGGGGTACTGTGGTGAGCATTATGGATAGTTGCATCATTGTCTGGTATGGAGGCGCCAACCATCAGGACAAGAAGAAACTCCAGAGGGTTGTTAACTTGGCCTGCAACATCACAGGCACCAGACTTCACTCCATTAAAGACAGGTACCTGAGGCGGTGTCTTATCCTCTAGCCTCAAAGACCCCACCACCTAGGCCATGCCTAGTCTCTCTGCTACCATTGGGGAAAAGGTACAGGGGCCTAAAGACAAGCACTCAGTGGCACAAAGACAGCTTCTTCCCCGCTGCCATCAGATTCCTGAATGATCAATGAACCAAAGACATGGCCTTACTTTTTGTGCACTAATATTGTTTTTTTTATATAGTTTATGTTGTGAGACGGTCATAATATGTATGTTTTACTGCCACAAAACACTGAATTTCATGACTTGTTCATGACAATTAATCCTATTCTGAATAGGCCCCACATCTTTTGGAAGTTAATATTTGAATCTTTGATGGCACATCTAATTTTTTTCTAAATTTAATTAAGACATAATATCATTTAAGTATTGAATAAATTTAGGTGGAGTATTACCTTTCCATTTAATCAAAATTGCACATCTGGCTAAGAATAAAGGATAAAATTTGGTTTTGAGTTGGAGACAGTAGAACAACACCTTCTTTATCCAAGTGACACAAATAGAGCAATTAAAGGGCAAGGTTCTAATTTAAACTTGAGAATCACCGATAATGTTTGAAAAATAACTTCCCCAAATTTTTCTAAACTAGGGGAAGTTGAGAACAAGTGAAGGAAAGAAGCTTCACCAATCTTACATTTATCACATAGAGGAATTACAACTGAATAAAAACAAGCAAATTTAACTTTAGACATAGGTACTCTATGGACCACTTTAAATGGCAACAAACAGCGTCATGTGCAAAGGGAGGTCATATTAATCAGATTATAAAGAGAGTCCCAGTCCTCATCCGAGAATTAAAGATTCAAATGCTGTTCCCAATCGTTCTCGATTTTAACTAATGAGGCTATTCTTAAATCAAACAAATTATTATAAATAAGAGATATTAAACCTTTATAAAAAAAGTTGTAAATCAAAAGTGTATTGAGAATGTTTGCCTCGGGGATTCAAGTCAGGGATCTGAGACTGAACAAATATCTAAAACATTTCTGAAGAATTAGGGTTGTTGGTGATGTGCTGTCCATTTCCAAGAAGTTTTAACTTGATTCCTCTATGTTAACTTTTAACCTTGCTTAATGGTAAGTGGTTTTCATTTTAAAAAAAATTTTTTTTTTTGTTTTTTGGGGGGTTTTTTTCTGTTGTTAATTCTATTCTTCAATACGATTGGGCTTCAGACTTTTTTAATCATGAAAAGTTTTTTTGTTTTTCTTTTGAATCTTATAGCACAATATATAACTGTATTGTTTAAGTATTTACGATGTAAGTACAACTCCGATTATCCAAAATGGTCAGACCGGGCCTATGTCGGATAAACGTTTTTTTGGAGAACGGGTCATTTTTTTTAAAAACAGCCCAGCAAAAAAACAGCAAATCACTTAAAACAATGTTTAAAATACAGCAAACAAGGGAAGTCTTTTAAAGCATTAAAATAATGTTTAATTTTTACCAAAATAATGCTGGCCGCCACTGATCACTGAACGAACCCAACATGGCTGCCGATCACCAAGACCACCCAACCTCCACTGCCAATCTCTGACACAAACCCACCACTGCTGTTGATCCCCGCTAAGGCTTCCCAGGCTGGTGGAACACTCAATGGGGAATCACCGGGCTCCTATCACCCTGGTCATCAGAGCTCCCGACACCAGAGTCCTGACTCCAAAACCTCCCCTAGGGCTAACTGAGGATTCTGGAGAATCAGAATTCAGATAACAAGAGTTGTACTGTTTGATATAAACATCAATAAAAATATTTAAATTTTTTTGTTTAAATTTTTAAAAAACGAATCCCATTCCTCTCAGATAATTACAACAGTATTTCCAAAACATGTAGTCAATAGAGGAAGGGGAGATGCCCCCTCCATAACTCTTCGTCCGCGAAGCCAAGCCAAAGAGAAAGAGTCTATGATCAAGAAGCACAGGAACTGTCCTGGGGCCTCTATAATGATACAACCGCAAAGAAGGGTGGCCATCAGCGATTCTTCGTTATGACTTTGAGGAGATTTGGTATGTCACTGAAGACTCCGGAAAATTTCTACAGGTGTACTGTGGAGAGCATTCAGACCGGATGCACCACTGTGGGATGGAAGTGCCAAAGCACAGGACAGGAAAAGGTTGCAGAGAACAGTGAACTCGGCCTGTGCCATCACGGGCACCAGACTTCATTCCATCGAGGACATCTACAAGAGGCGGTGTCTCAAGAAAGCATCCTCTATCCTAAAGGACCCTCATCACCAAGGTCAGGCCCTCTTCACTCTGCTACCATCCGGAAGGAGGTACAAGAGCCTGAAGACAAACATCCAATGATACAAAAACAGCTTCTTCCCCTCTGCTGTCAGATTTCTAAACCACAGACATGCCCTCACTTTCTCATCTTTTGCACTATTTTTTTAAATGCAATTTATCGCAAAACAATGAATTTCATGACATCTGTTCATGACAATAAATTCTGATTCTGATTTAGATTGCAAGCACTTACTGAGTTAGAAATCCAGGGACCTGGACTTGTGATCAGATATCGCAAAGTTGAAATCCCACTGCAGCAGATGCTGAATTTAAATTCACTTCATTAAAAAAGCAAAGACGAGTAAAGGTGACAATGAAACTAACAGTTATAAAAAAAAACCCATCTGGTTCACTGATTTCTTTGGGGAATGAAATCTGTCTTCTTTCCCCAGTTCCGCTGATAAGTGATTGCAGACCATTTGAAGTCTCAGCCAATGCATTTATCAAACCTTTACATTTTGCACTTTAAATAAATTATATCGATTGCAGAAAGATTGGTAAGATGGTCAAGAGTTCAACTTTGCCAAGTTCACCCCAATGTGAGACAGGCAAATTTCACTTCATCCTGGAGTGCGCAGCAATTCAAGAAAGCAACCATTTCAATAACTGCTGGCTTTGCCGACAACATCCACATCATGTGAACATAACTTCGAAGGCATGGAAGTCAAGAGATATGCCAAATTTAAGCTATCTGACTGAACATGCCAACTTAGTCTCGACAGGTATGCTGTTGCAAATCAAGTCAAGTCAAATTTATTGGTATCCGATCGTACAAGCACAACCCGACGCGACAGCGTTCTCCGGTCCTCGGTGCAAAACACTTAGACACGCAGTCAGACATAAAAACAGATACAGACAGACAATACATAATGCAGACTAACATTCATATATACAGTAAATAAATATATATTGTTTTGTAAATATGGGAGTCTCGGAGGGTCAGTGTGAGCGATTCCTTTGGTCATTCAGCGTTCTCACTGCCGGCGGGAAGAAGCTGTTCCTCAACCTGGTGGTACTGGCTCTGATCCTCCTGTATCCCTTCCTCGACAGGAGCAGATGAAAGATGGTGTGTGCAAGGGGTCCTCAGACAACAATCCCGATAGATCACATTGATGTTGTGGGGTGATGGGGGGAGTGGAGGGAGACTCTCTGCCACTCTTATGGTCCAGTGGATTGACCTCCAATCCATTTCTAGACTGAAAAACTTTGGAACAGATATGATGGAGGTTGCTTCACTGAGCACCTTTCCTCTGTCCGCATCTGTGACAGGCATCAACACCTATTCATTGGTCAGGAAGGCACAACGATGCCTACACTTCCTAAGGAGGTTGAGGAGGGCAAAGCTACCGCTCCCAATCTTGACAAGACAGGAGCACAATTCAGAGGGACCGATCTGGATGCAAAGCATCAGCCTGAAATTCACTAGAAAGGATCATCAAAATGTCTAAGATCACTGGCATCTCCCCTTCCTCTATTGATGAGATTCACCGGGAGCGTGGATCAAATAAGGCTCAAAGAGTTTTTGAGGATCCTTTCCATCCAGCACCTAGTATCTGTGACCCACCACCATCAGGAAGGAGGTTCAGAAGCGTCAAATCAGAACTGGCAGGCTGTGAGATTGATGAACATTATCCTGTCACCAAGTAAATCATCCCAAGATATGTATTTATGTTTAATTCTATCCATAAATATGTGGTTATTATAAATTAAATTTAAAATTTACATTTATATGTAGAAATACAGCACTGTAATGGGCCTTTTTGGCCCACAAATCTGTGCCGCCAAATTATACCCAATTGACCTACCACATACTAGGAGTACGCTTTGAATGGTGGGAGGAAACTGGAGCCCCCGGACTCACGCAGTCATGGGGAGAACGTACCAACTCCTTCTAGACAGCGTGGGATTTGAGCCCACGTCCCGATCACTGGTGCTGTAACAGCGTAGCGCTAACTGCTACGCCAATGGTGCCACTCCAAATGTGCAGTGTGCTGTGGGTTTATGTTAGTACATCATAGGGCATATTCCTCAGTACCATGGTGGGCACATATAACTTCAGGCTCATGAATATAAGACCTCACCTTGGGAACAGATACAGTGCAGATCATTTCGCTGAGGACCATCGCATTGTCCGCATCAGTGACAGGGATATCCCAGTGGTCAACCATCTTAATTCTATAACCCACTCTCATGCTGTCATGTCTGTCCATGGCCTCACGCACTGTCATGCAAAAGCAGTGGATTGGAGGAGCAACGCGCTGTCCTACCGGATGACGTTGACATCTCTGAATTCTGCTACCCTACTCTCCGTTCACCCTCCATTCCGTGTCTTCTTTCCTCCATTCCTCCGCCCTCTTCCCCCCAACCCCCCGTTTGCCGGTGTGCCCTCCCTCCTTTATCCACCTATGACCTCCTGCCTGTGGGACTGTGCTCCTCCCCTCCCCTTCACATTTTGTTTGGGCACCTGCCTACATTTTGCTCATACCTTGATGAAGGTCTCAAGCCCGAAACGTTGGTGACGTATCCTTATCTTGAAGGATGCTGTTTGTCCTGCTGAGTTTCTCCAGCGTTGTGTTTTTACTTCAACTACTGTGCCTGCAGACTTCCGTGTCTCACTCATGTAACATGTTGCAGGTAAAAACAATCGTAGGCAGGTTTAGAGAAGGGGCAACGAGAAGCGGGGAAGGACAGCAAAGCAGAGACAGACATCAAGCAGGTAGAGAGTGGAGTCAAGGTAGGAGGCAGAGTTGGGAAACAGTAAGAGAGAGAGAGCCTTCAAGCGTAAAAGCGAGAATGAGAGAGAATGAAAGGGAGAGGCAAAGAGGAAAAGGACTGTGGAAAACTAGAGAAGAAGATCAGAAAGCAAAGTACCTGTAAACCTGGAATTCAAGCAACTGGCAAAAAAAAAATAACGGAAGATAAATAGGTAAAAAATATTGGTTTAAAATTGGCACACCTCGTGGTTAGTTCGCCAATCACACAACACGCAATCTCAAGCATCCAGCAAATACACTTATCAGGCATCTACCAAACTGCATAGGTGCCAAATACCAGGGGTTTTACTCTGCATAGGCTGCGCAACAATTTGTCCATTTGACCGAACTAATCTGAACTCATGTTTACACTGGTCTCCACACATTCTCATCCTAACCTTGCTAACACTCTTTCCATTCTTTTTTCTCTAGTGTAATTCTCAAGTTTCTTGGAAGCTCTTTATCCCAATACTTCCTGTAATAACGTAAAATGAAAACAGAGAGCTGGAAAAACTTAGCCGGCCAGTCAGCACCTTGGAGGAAGGGAAACAGAGACAACGTTTCAGGTCAGAAACTCTAACTGCGCTTCGCTATTCTTGGTCAGCACCGTTAACATAGTGGTCAGTGCAACATTGTCACAACGCCAGCGATTGGGTCCAGGGTTCAACACCCGCACTGTCAGAAAAGAGTTTGTATATTCTTCCCATGTTTCTTCTGGGAGCCTCTGATTTCCTCCAACCATTCAAAAAACATTGTTGGTCAATTGGGTGTAATTGGACGGCACGAGCTCGTGGGCTGAAAGGGCCTGTTATATCTACATTTTTTAAAAATTAAATTTAAACCCTTTGGGCTCCATGTGGGATTGGGAAAGGCTGGTGTCAGGAGTCAACGAGAGAAACAGTGGCATGCAAGGCCAGGAAGGGGATGTGGGCAAGAATGGAAGGAGGGCAATGAACTGATGGAGAGGAGATCTGAGGGAGTGAACAAATGACAGAGAGAGAGAAGGGGAGAAAGAGAGAGAGAGAAAAAAAGAGAGAGAATCTGTGTCTGTGTATGATTGCTCTTTGCTGGAGAGGTGGTGAGGCAGGTGGATTTTAAAATATGCAATTATCCTGCAATTACTTTTCCCAGATATTCACAACAGTGTGAAACTATTTCAGAAGTTCAGACATGCCTTTCCCACATGTGCTTCTGACATTTATCTATTTTAAGTAAATCGCACTAAGGAGCATTGACGCCATGAGAAAGAATCATTGAAAGGTTCACAGGATAGCAACGAGGTTCTGGTTTATGGTTTCATGCAGCTTTCAATCATTTCTGCTCATACACAGAAACACACTGTATTCATTTTCTTCCATGGGGTATGTTCCTGCTCACTGACTCCTTTTAACCCTTGGAGAACCAGCATTCTGCTGACAAAGCTCGGGTTTTTCCTTCCACAGGGAAAGAAGAATAACAGCACAGAAACAAACTTTTAAATTTACATTTAGAAATTTAGCAGGGCCACAGGCCATTTTGGCCCACAAGCCTGTACCACTCAAGTCCCCCAATTGACCAACAACCCCTGTAGGTTTTGAAAGGTGGGAGGAAACCAGAGTACCCGAAGGAAACACACGCAAACACAGGAGAAACGTACATACTCCTTACTGAGAGTGCCGGATTTGAACCGGGGGCACTGCCGCTGACATACCTTTGAGCCAATAGCTATGTCCAAACGCCAACTCCAGTGCTTACATTCCGTATGAACCTACAGCTCACCTGATCAGCATCTCTTCCTGCTCATCCGTTACAACCTTAGAGCATTACAGCACAGAAACAGGCCCCTTCGGCCCTTCTAGGCTGTGCCAAAACCATTTTTATGCCCAGTCTCATTGACCTCTGCCCAGTCCATAGCCCTCCATACCCCTCCCATCCAAATTCTTCCTTCATGCTAACAGTGAGCTCGCATTCACCACCTCAGCTGGCAGCTTGTCCCACACTCCCACCACTCTATATGAAGAGCTCCCCCTTATGCCCCCCTTAAACTTTTCCCCTTTCAAGTACAACATGCTCGTTTTCTCTTGTTTAAAAAAATTACAACTGCAGCAAGAGGTATCAAATTAAAGTAATGTTAGTATGGATCACAACCGGCAAATGAGCTCTCATCGTCAACAATAAAATCCAAACTTCCACTCGAGAGCAGAGATGTGCCGGGTCTTCATTTGTGAGGGTTGAAGAGCCATCGCAGGTAAGACAATTAATTCCAGGGTCACATATTTCCGTGGAGATATAGAACCAGAATCAGAATCTATTATCGTGAACATGTCACAAAATTTCTCTTTTGTGGTTCTATCAACATGAAGTCAAAGACAATGTGAGGCCGTGTCTTTGGTTCATTGATCATTCAGGAATCAGATGGCAGCAGGGAAGAAGCTGTCCTTGTGCCGCTGAGTACTCGTCTTCAGGCTCCTGGACCTCCTTCCTATGGAAGGAGGAACATGAGTAGGCCAAAAATGGCCCATCGAGCCTGATGTTAGCAGTGAGAAGAGGGCATGGCCTGGGTGGTCTGGGTCCTTGAGGATAAAGGCTGCTTTCTTCAGACACCGCCTCTTGTAGATAAACACATAAGAAATAGGAGCAGGAGTCGGCCATCAGCCCATTGAGCCTGCTCCGCCATTCAATGTGGTCATTACTGATCTAACAATAGGCTCCTCGATGGAGTGAAGACCGGTTCCCATGATGTCGCAGGCTGAGCTAACAACCCTCTGGAATTTTGTTCCTGTCCTGAGCACTGGCAGCTCCGTAACAGACTGTGACTAGACCTATAACACAGCACTAAGGAAAGAGGGCAGGGTGAGGGAGAAGGTTTAAGGTATGTGGAGACAGTCAGTAACTGGACCACTGGGGGGAGAGATGTAACTGAGGGAGTAGAGACTCGAGTCAGTAACACAACACAGGCCACTGGGAGAGATTACTGAGTGACAGGGAGGGAGCCTGATTAATGTAAGTGGAGATGGTCAGCAACCAGACCATTGGGGGATGGGGTTACTGAGGGGCAGTGTGAGGGAACCAGATTAGATTCAGTGGAGATACTGTTGATAACATGGCACTGGGAAAAGAGGGGGCTTCTGAGCAAAAGTGTGAGGGAGCTGGTGACTCAGTCAGTAATGCAGGTCACTGGGGGAGAGTGTTACAGAATGATAGTGAGGGGGCTGGATGAACACAAGTTGAGACAGAGTCAGTAACACAGGCTGCTGTTGGGCAGGTGTATGGAGGGATAGTGAGGGACTAGATTAACAGCAGTGGAGATACAGCCCAGAACATTGCCCTGGGGAAGTGGGCTTATGAAGCATGAGTGGGAGAGCGGGATTATTAACCACTGTTAAATGTCAGTGAGTATAAAGGTGCTAGAGATGAATTAACATTGTGGCACCTTGAAATATCCATCACCAGTTGAACAATATAACTACCTCAGAGACTTGAGCCCAATTCTAATACTGAAGGCTGCAATCATTTCCTTTTAATGTGGGCTTGTCTAGGGTAAGGAGCTCCAATGAAGAAGAAAGCCCCTCCCTTCCATTTTACAAGGGATCTCCATGGCTGAATTCCCACTAATAACCATTTTGAGAACTGTGAAGCATTTGTATTTTCTCTTTGTCAGCACCACGAGGCTGAATTGGAAATTAAGTTTTAAAAAAAACTTAAAACAGTAGAAAGGAAAAATAAACTCATTATAAAAGTGCACGACCTTGTAAAGAACATTTGACATTTGATTTGCTGAACATAATTTCCCCAGAGTCCCAAAAGAAACTTAACATTCATTTTATAGCAATGCCAAAGTGACCATTCCAATTACTGGCATCTGCTAACGATAAAGATTTGGCAACTGAGTCGCATCCCGTAAGAAATTGGGAAAGAGGAAAATTGCTTTGACGTTTTCCCTGACTTGTCCTTCCCTCTTTTCCACGACTCCTTGATTCGGCAAGGCTCTCACAGCAGAGATTTCACATGATCAAAAGAAGGCTGAATGAATTCATCATCTTGGGAAAGAGACGATGGGATAAACTACCAGGGCCAGATGAAATATATCCCCAGAGCGTTAAAGTCAAGGGAAAAAAGTAGTGCAGAAGCTCTGAAGGAAATGTTCCAATCCACTTTGAAGTGGTGCCAGAGAATTAACGGGCGGCACAATCTGCAGCGAGTTAGATCTCTGCCTTACAGCGCCAGTGACCTGAAAGAGAGAACAAGTCCCAGGGAAAGAGGAAATGGGATCCTCATCTGGGAGCCAACATGGGCCAAATCCCCTCCTGCATCAGAAGGAGAAAGAGACAAATTATATCAGTTGTCCTCTTGTTTTATATCACGGATATTCATGATTTAGGGTTGAAATGATTTTGAATGATGCAACTGTTTGACAGTGGGAGGGTGAAGTTTATACTGCAGGACAATAGAGTTGGCTTGATCAGTAGGGAAAAACAGTGAGAAACAGAACTTAATCCAGGAAAAATGTGAGGTGCAACATTGCAAAGCACTTTTTACTTTAGTGGCAGTATATTCATGCTAATGACCCATGACTGCATCACCAGATCCAGCTCTAAATGACTCATCCAGTTGACAGATGACACAACAGTCATTGGCCTCGTGAGCAATAACGATGATTCGCACTCCAGAGAAGAGGCGGAAAATCCCGTGATGTGGGCAAGAGTAACAACCTGAGGAATGTGGAAAAGATGAAGATAATCCTAGACTTCAGGAAGACCAGGGACGGCCACCCTTCACTATTAATTAATAGTTCATTAGTGGAGATAGTAGAGAGCACCAAGTTCCTTGGAGTTAACTAGTGATCTATCGTGGACACACATCTCCTCACTTGCAAGGAAGTGACTGCACTTCCTGAGAAGACTGAAGTGGGCAAGGCTACTGGCACCACCATGTCAACCTTCTTCAGGAGCTCTGTTGAAAGGGTCCTAGCTGACTGCATCACAGCAGCTATAAAGCATTGGTCAATCATCAGTTCTATAAAAGAAGAAGAAATTGTCACTGGAGTCTCCCTCCCCCTCATCGATGAGGCCAAGTAGAATTGTTGTCTAAAGAGGGCATGCAAAATTGTTGAGGATACTTACCATCCTGGATGGCATCTTTCAGCTACTGTCATTGGGGAAGAGATACAGGAGGATCAGAGCCAGCACCACCAGGCTGAGGAGCAGCTTCTTCCCATGGGCAGTGAGAAGGCTGAACGACCAAAGGGACTGCTCACACTAACCCTCCGAGATTCTAATATTTACTAAACAATATTTATTTATTTGTGCAAGGGAGTACTTGTACTGCGAATGTATTGCTTATCTGTATGTGTCTTATGTCTGGTTGTGAGCCTGCACGCTTTGTACCGAGGACCAGAGAACAGGTTCTACATGTGCAATTGGATGATAAACTTGAGCTTGATATTGAATGTGGAAGGACTTTAAGTACATATCCATCAAGCCAGCAGGCAGATCAATTGTTAGCCTGGGCATTGAACATGTGCAGGATGGTTTTAATGGAACCATATTCAACACCAGTTGGACTGTATTTTGAGAACTGTACACAGGGAAACAATTCTGGTCCACACGTTGCAGGAAAGATATGATTGCACATGGATGGGTGAAGAGATGATTTACAGAGATACGAAACAGAAAATTGTAGCTATGAAGGAAGATTGAATAGCCCAGGGTAATCTTCATTGAGGTTCAGGGAAAACTTAATTGAGATAAATAAAATTAAGAGGGGAGTGGATAGAGAACAAAGGAAGACTCTATTTCCCCGAGCAAAGGCACTAAAAGTTAAGAGAGAGAAAATGGGGGTTGCAGATTTAAAGTAATTGGAATAATAATGGGAAATGTCAGAAGGAAAAGGCTTCTCCACTCAGAGGAAGATCTGGGTCCAATTCCCTGCCTGAAATGGAGGTGAAGACAGAAATCCTCAATACATTCGCACCATACTTGGATGCTTCACAACCAGAGTGAACCAGAAACCATGGTTGGATGCAGAGGTCCAAGCACTTCCCAGAGATCGTGATGCTGCCTTCAGTACAGGAGACAAGATGGCACTAAGATCAGCCAGGGTTAAACTCTCCCATGCAATGGGAGGCAAAGCATGGATGCGAAGTGTAGATCCAGACAGCTGTGCGGCACCGATGATGTGAGGAGCATGTGGCAAGGGATCAAAACTATAACAGACCCCACAAGACAACCTTGCAAGTCAAAGACAATGATCTCTCCCTTCCGGACAGACCGAACATCTTCTCTGCAGTTCGAAGAGAAAAACAGACTGGCGCCGAAGAAAGCTCCATGTCCCCCATGATGAACAGGACGAGCTGCGGCGGTGGTGAGGAGAACCCTATCCAAGGTGAACCCACACAAGGCAGCGACCCAGATAACATATTGAAGGACTGCGCAGACCAACTGATGGAGGTCCTTACAGACATTTTAAATACCTCACTGCAGCAGTCCATCGTCCAAGCGGGTTTCAAGACAGCCATCATCATCCCGGCAACAAAGAAGGCGACAGTAACAGGACTCAACGACTACTGTCTCGTGGCACTGACCTCCACCATTAGGTAATCCGTTAGGAGTTGGAATGCAACAAAGCTTACCTCCCACAGACATTGGACCAATTTCAATTCACCTACAGATGAAATGATGATGTTATAACCTTGTCTCTCCACTCCGTCCTGACCCATCTGGAGAATGACGCCTCATATGCCAGGCTGCTCTTCATCAACTTCAGCTCACCATTTAATACGATCATTCCCCAGAGACTGTGGAGAAACTGTCCTCTCTGGGGCTTAACACCCCTCTCAGTAACTGGATTATAGACCCGAACAGCACAACCACAGTCTGTCCGGGTCAACAGCAGAACATTGAGCACTGTCACGTTGAGCAGTGGAGCTCAGCCCATTCCTGTTCACGCTGCTGACCCATGACTATATCATCAGATCCAGCTCCAACAGTGTCATCAAGTTTACAGGCGACACAGCAGTTGTTGGCCTCGTCAGCAACAAAGCTGAGTCACACTACATAGAAGTGGAAAATCTCATGATATGGTGCGAGAATAACTACCTGAGTCTCAATGCGGACAAAATGAAGATGATCGTGGACTTTAGGAGAACCAGGATTGACCATCCTCCACTATATATAAATACCTCAGTGGTGGAGAGAGCAGAGTGCGCCAAGTTCTTTAAAGTCCATTTAATTCGTGACCTATTGTGAATGCACAACGTCTCCTCACTTGTCCAAAAGGCACAACAGCCACTGCTCTTCCTGGTAAGTCTGCGGTGGGCAAGGCTATCGGCCACCATCCTGTCAACTTTAAAGAGATCCAGGAGGATCAGAGCCGGCACCACCAGGTTGGGGAACAGCTTCTTCCCGCGGGCAGTGAGAACGCCGAATGACTGAATGAACCACTCATCTTAAACCTCCGAGACTCGCCGATATATTAAACAATATTTATTTATATATTATATATATATATATATATATATATATAAAAACATATATGTATGTACTGCATAAGTATCGTTTGCCTGTACGTGTGCTATGTCTGATTGTACACTGAAGACCAGAGAATGCCATTTCTTCGGGTAACATTTGTACAATCAAATGAGAATAAACTTGAACATGCAAGTGCTGTGACCTTGTGGATCTACTAACGATTAGGTTGAGTACCTCATTTTTAACCTGATGTAAGTCCACACTCTGTATCATAAATTATCGGCAATTCTATGGTGGCAGGTCATTCTCATATGGGAACCAAGACGAGTAGATTTTGGTCTCTTAGCTAAGCATTCGAAGCAAGACTGATCAACATACAACATGTTCTCGGCCGTACGTCACAGGAGAGCATTCAAAAACAGGAACCACAACAGGGTAAAGCAATCGGAGACCATTCACTCCCATAAATCTGAGCCCATGGTTCTCAAGCAATAGCCCACAGTTGCCATTGCCTTGTGAAATCAAAATATTAGCAATTCAGAATCAGATTTATCGTCATGAACAAGTTCGGGGTTTTGCGGTAGCGTCATAGAGCACACATACATATAACCATCTTACGACATTACTATAAAAAATAAAATAAATAATAACAATGACAGGGCAGGAAAAGTCAGGCCGTGTCTTTGGTCCATTGATCATTCAGGAATCTAATGGCAGAGGGGAAGTAGCTGTCCTTGTGCCGCTGGGTGCTCATCTTTAGGCTGCTGTACCTTTTCCCCGATGGTAGCAGAGTGAAGAGGGCGTGGCCTGGGTGGTTGGGGGTCTTTGAGGATAGAGGCTGCTTTTTTAAGACACCGCCTCATGCCGATGTCCTCAATGGAGTGAAGTCTGGTGCCTGTGATGTCACAGGCCTCGATCCCTGCTACAGCCAGCCTGTACCTAAGGAAGTTCTTCCTGAGGCAGTATTAAATTGAACACCTCTTGTAATTAACTCATCTACCAAAGGAAAAGCTTTTATTGAAACACTGCACAAACCCTTAACTGAATTCCCTGTTCCAATTCAATTAGCCCTACCTTTACTTGTGGATCGTGATACTAAAACTGCATTCCAAACCCTCTCTCGTATCACTTTTGCCACACCAACTGAGGTCAACTTACCCAAGTACTTACAAATATCTAGACATTACTATAGTACTGCATTTCAAAAGAGTCAAATCAAGTTTATTGTCGTCCTATTGCACAAGTAGAACCTGATGAAACAGCGTTCTCCAGTCCTCAGTGTACAATCAGACATAATACACATACATTCAAACAGTACATATGCAGGGCAAGTATTCATATGTACAATAAACAAAGTTTCAGAAATATGAGAGTCTCAGATGGTTAGTATGAGCAGTTCCTTGGGTCGTTCAGCATTCTCACTTCCCATGGGAAGAAGCTGTTCCTCAGCCTGGCAGTGCTGGCTCCGATACTCCTGTATCTCTTTCCTGATGGGAGCAGCTGAAAGATGCTGCATGCTGGGTGGAAGGGGTCCTCAACTATTTTGCCCGCCCTCTTCAGACAATGATCCCAGTAGATCACGTTAATGGGCTGGGGGGGGGGGGGGAGTAGGGGAGAGACCCCAGTGATCCTCTATGCCACTCTTATGGTCCTGTGGATTGACCTCTGATCCATTTCTCCGCAGCAACTGTACCCACACTGTGATGCAGCCGGCCAGGACGCTCTTGATAGAGCTCATTGTTGAAGTACAGCTTTTCAAACTGACTAGTGGCCTGATACACTCTTCAGTTCAGGATTCTACCTGGTGGTTGCATCTCCCATTGGACCAATAGGAGAGGAGAAGCCTCAGTGAATTGGACAACGGTGCAGGTTTGAACTTTGTGGACTGCCATGTCTGGATGTTTACAAAATGCAAACCTGGTCCCTCTCTTAAAATGGAGAAAAATCAGAATGGATAAAAGGTTTTAAATTATATTACAGCAAACCATTTGAGGCTTATGAAACAATCCTCTAGTGGAAGATATTGACATCCCCTCCATTTCACTTTATAGGAATCTTCTAACCACAAAATGAACTCAATTCTAAAATTAAGGGCTTCCAAGTATATTGTAGACTGGAGTGCAAAAAAAGATCTTTTTTCCCATCTCCTCAAAACACTTGTAGTCAATTTACAACTAAAGCTCCAGAGACTCAGAAACAATCCACACAAATATATCTACCTATCTAAATATATAATATATACATTCACATACATATCGAAAACCTCAAATCCTCTAGGCCATCTCCAACATCTGGAAAGTAACTATTCCCAAATTCCCATACCGCTGCCAAACACCGCATGCTCCAACAATTACATCGAATTCCATCACACTTAAAACACTGAGTATTAAACCCCTACTTTTGAGGTCATGTACTTTGTAATGGCTTTCTCGCCACACTTTTATAACTTATTTCTTATAAAAGATTGTTCCTACTTCTTTACCTTAGGGCTGAATTTTATTTTCTCTCCTAGTGCGCTTGTTTAAACTCCCCCTACTCCCAGCTCCCTAAAAAATAAATTATCCGCAGCTAACAGAAACTCATTAAAATTCCCACCAGGCATTCCTTGACTGAAAGATGTTTGGAGCTAACAGACAGTTTTTCAATGATACCAAACCACACCATCAATGCTTGACACGCGAGGCTGAGAGGCCGGCAAGTTTTACTGGTCTTCATTACACTGCAAAGATTATTCATTCAGGATACACCACTGCCTGCACAGTGCCAACACTTTTTGATGTTCTGCCTCCATTGCCCATTACAACTCTAAAAGTGGAAGGTGAACAACAGAGATTATTCCGTCAATTAAATAAATCACAAGTAAAAATATTAACAGCAGATTCAATCGACTGCAGAGGTGCGTGAACTGATGCAGTCAGGGTGTAAGAATGCAAAGAGACAATATAAACTAAATTATATATTAATAAGGATGCAAGAGCAGAGAGACCTGGGGGAATAGGTACAAAACTCTTTGAAGATGGTGGGATTGAGAGGGTGGTTAAAAAAAAAGGTTGTTGGAGCTTTATTAACAGAGGCAGACAGTATAAAAGCAGGGATTAATCTTTACCACTGGTTAAGCCTCAGGAGAAGTATTGTTTTGAATTCTGGACACACTATTTTTGCAAGAATGTCAAAACCCTGGAAAGTCAGAGAGTTATACAGTATGGAAACAGGCTTTTAGCCCACAGAGATGCAGTAACCATCAAGTATCAATTTACCTTAATCCCATTTTATTCTCCATGCATTTACCATTCACCATTCCACAGAAGAAGATGTATATGCGCTTAGATGGGCAAAAGCTGATCAGGGGCAAGGTTCTGTCAGCAGGAAGTCATGTCTGACAGATTTGATTGAGTTTTCTGAAAAGGTGACCAAGAAGCCTGACAAGGGCAGATCTGTAGATCCGGATTTCTGATTTATTGCCAGAGTACAGACATGACATCACAAACCACCCCGAGATACTTTATCCTGCGGGCGAGGCAGAATTATTACTTATTGGTAGTGCAAATAAAAACTGACACAACATACACATCTAAACAGATAAAAGAAATGTAAACAAACTGATTGTGCAATACAGAGAGAGAGAAGAAAAAAATCAATAAAGTGGACAAGTACGAGTCCTTAAACGAGTCCCTGATTGAGTTTGTCGTTGAGGATTCTAATGGTTGGGGGGGAGCAGCTGTTCCTGAACCTGGTGGAGCGAGTCTTGTGGCACCTACACCTCTTCCCTGATGGCAGCAACAATAACTGCGTGTGCAGGGGAGGTGTGAATCCTCGATGATTGCTGCTGCTCTCCGATGGCAGTGTTGTATATATGGATTTAAGTAAGGCATTCCATAGAACAGTGCTTCCCAACCTTTTTTCTTTCCACTCACATACCGCTTTAAGTATTCCCTATGCCATAAATGTTCTGTGATTAATAAGGGATTGCTTAAGGTGGTATGTGAGTGGAAAGAAAAAGTTTGAAAACCACTGTTTTAATCATTCCAAATTGACTCGTTATGCGCAAGGTCTCAGAACTCCAAAGGAAATGGGCCAGTGACAATTTTTCTCAAGCAAAATATTTCAGTAACAATTGGGTCTCAAGCAGTGATTCTTAACCTTCCCTTCCCACTCACATCCCACCCAAAGCAATCACTTACTAATCACAGAACACTTATGGCATAGGGAATACTTAAAGTGGTATGTGAGTGGAAAGTAAAAGGTTGGTAACCACTGCCATAGAATCAAAGAAAGCTAACGCAAACAGGCCATTCAGCCCTTCTAGTCTGTATCAACCACTATTTCACTAGTCCCATTGACCTGCTCCCATTCCATAACCTTCCAGACGTCTCCCATCCATATACCTATCCAATTTATTCTTAAAACTGAGGATCAACCTCACTATCACCACATCAGATGGCATCCCATTCTACACTCCTACCACTCGCTCAGTGAAGAACTTAAGCCGAATGTTCCCCCTAGACCTTTCCCCTTTCATCTTTATTTATTCCCTCGTATATATCTCCCCCAATCTATGGAAAAGCCTACTCACATCCACTCTGTCAATACCTCTCATAAACTTGTAAACCTCTATCAAATCTCCCCTCATTCTTCTTCGCTCCAAGGAATAAAGTCCTAACCTGTTTAATTTTTCCATGTAGTTCAACTCCTGAAGACCCGACAATATCCGAGTAAATTTTATCTGCTCTCTTTCAATCTTATTGATATTCTTCCTGTAGTTAAGCAAACAAAACCTCACACAATATTTCAAATTTGGTATCACCAATGTCTTAAACAACTTCAACATAACATCCCAACTCCTATACTCAATACTTTGATTTATAAAGGCCAAGATGCCAAAAGCTTTCTTTACAGCCCTGTCCACCTGCAACGCTACCTTCAGGGAACAATGTACCTGTATCTCTCCTCAATGCCCTATCATTTACTGTGTATCTCCTACTTTGGCTTGCCCTTCCAAAATGCATTACCTCACATTTGTCTGCATTAAACTCCATCTGCCTTTTTTTGCCCCAGTCTCCCAGTTGGTCCAGATCTCCCTGGAAAGCTTTGAAATCTACCTCGCTGCTCACAATGCCTCCTAGCTTTGTGACATCAGCAAACTTGCTGATCCAATTTACCACATTATCAACCAGATCATTGATATCTACAACAAACAACAATGGTCCGAACTCTGATCCCCAAGGCTCACCACTAGTCACAGGCCTCCAGTCTGAGAAGCAACCATCCACTACCACTCTCTGTTTTCTCACACACAGCCAATTGCGAATCCAGTTTACACATGGATACCTAGTGTTATAATCTTCTGAACTAACCTCCCATGTGGGACCTTGTCAAAGGCCTTGTCCATGAAGATAACATCCACAGCCTTTCCTTCATTTACCACCCTAGAAGGTTAGATTGAATGGAATCTGAGGAGAAGTAGCAGACTGAATGGAAAACTGGCTTCATGGATGAAAGCAGAGGGTTGCTTTTCAGACTGGATACCTGTGACTAGTAGTGTGCCACGAGGTTTGGTGCAGTGAGACCTAACATGGGTAGGATCAACACAGTGAATGGTAGGGACATGGGGAGTATTGTAGAGAAGAGAAATCCAGGAGTACAGAAACATGGTAACATTTTTTGAATATTTTATTTAAGAATTTTAAAACTACATCCATATATACATATTCAATAAAACTAAAGAAAAAAATTAATTAAACATGTGGTGTGTGTGTGTATGTATACATATCCCTCCCTCCCTTCCCCTCCATCCAACAACCCTCCCCTAAAGTATCAAAGAAAAGAAAAGAAAAAGAAAAAAGTTGGGAGAATGTCAAAAAGAAATATAAATTCTCAATGCAAATAATAATGAAATAATACCAACAGGAAAGGTTTTTAGAGTGTCTTTCAAATTTTCAAACCACCGTGAAGTAAATATGGGCTCCATTTTTTCAAAAAAAATTGATACTAATTGCATAAATTATAAGTTATTTTTTCAAGTGGAATACAGCTACGTAGTTCGGCATGCCATCTCTCCATCCCTAAATCCGTATCCGATTTCCAAGTAATGGCTATGCACTTCCTAGAAACAGCTAAAGCTGTTGATACATAGTTAACCTTAATTTCAGTCTAACCACTTTAATATTGCCCAACAAAACCCTAATAATTTCTCCAAAAAATTTCCTACCTCTAAACAAAAAGGTTTTACCCCAAGACATTTCCATGTAGAATGCAAAGATGAACCAGCTTCCTGATCGCATCAAAAACATAAATCTGATAAGGTAGGATTCAATTTTTTAAGTTTTTGAGGAGTTAAATATAATTGATGCAAAAAATATTGAATCATTAATAATTTTTATCATATTGTAGCGGGCGCACAGCGCGGTATTGCGAACCGCCACCATAACTAAACCTGCGCATACAGACCCTACTACACCAGTTCAGTGTCCCAAACCCAGGCAACGTGGACGTAGGGTCCGTATGGGCAGGTTTAGTTATGGTGGTGGCTCACAATACCGCGCTGTGCGCCCGCTACATCATTTTCTTTACATAATTTCATCCAATCATTTTCACCTATTTAATATTTAAATCAATTCCCATCTTAAACATGATTTATGAATTCCTAACTTAGAAGCTTCTTTTTGAAGTAATTTATACATCACCAAAATAAACTTGTTCATGCCATCCTTACATATTAATAATTCTAATTCATTCTGTCTAGGTAATATCAAACTAGGACCTAACTTATCAACCAAGACAGCTTTAATCAGATAATAACAAAAAAAAGTATTATTTGAGACATTGTATTTTTCCTCCATTCATTGATGAGTCAGCCACGGGTAAGTCCTTCAGAAACATAGTAACTTGAATGTGGCATCACAGGTCGATAAGTGGTCAAAAGGCTTTCACCACATTGGCCTTCATTATTCAGAGTATTAAATATAGAAGTTGGGAGGTCATTCTGCAGATGTTGCAGTTGTGTAAGGCATTGGTGAGGCCTCATTTGGAGTATTGTGTTCAATTTTGGGGACCATGGTACAGGAAAGATGTTGTGCAGAAAGATGTTACGGAGGCTTGAGCTTTAGGGAGAGGTTGAGCTGGCTGGAGGCCTTATTCCTTGGAGCTCAGGAGGGTGAGAGGTGTACAAAATCATCAGACTCTTACGCCCAGTGCACGGAAATCGGTAACCCGAGGAAAAGTTTAAGGTGAATGGGAAGAGATGTAATTGGAACCCGTGGGGTAACCTTTTTGCCACAGAGGGTGGAATGGAATGCTGCAGAAGGTGGATGTGGCTACTAATGCAATGCTTGGATAGATATAAGGATAAACCATAAGACCGAGGGGCAGAATGAGGCTATTCAGCCCATTGAGTCTACCCTGCCATTCAAATCATGGCTGATCAGTTGTTCCTGTCAACTCCATTCTCCTGCCTTCTCCCCATAAACTTTGCCCCCTCCCTAACTAATCATGGGCATCAACCTCTGCTTTAAATATACCCAATAACTTGACCTTCAAAGCCTTGTGTGGAAAAAAATTCAATAAGACCCTTCCTCACCCTTCCAAACTTCAGCAAGTATGAGAAAGTCTGCAGACACTGTGATTGTAGTAAAAACACACCAAAATGCTGGTGGAAAAAGGACTAAGCCAGAAGCCTGAAGAAGGGCTCAGGCCCAAAATGTCAGCAATGTATCTTTGTCTCCTGCAGACGCTGAAAAGACCAGCTGAGTTCCTCCAGCATTTTGGTGTGTTTTTCCAGCAAGTATGGGTTCGCCACCATGTGTTAATCATCTCTCCCCTGGGATCATACTTGTAAACCTCCACTGGACCCTCACCAACATCTGCCCAGTGCTTTATTAAGCCTCAGCATTACATCTTCACCTTTGTATTCTCGTTCTCCTGACAGAAATACCAACATTGCACCTGCCTTAATACTGACTCAACCTGCAAGATAACCTTTAGGGAATCCAACACAAGGGCTCCCACGTCCTTTTGGACCTCCGCTTTCTGAATTCTCTCCCCATTTAGAAAATAGTCCAGAGTTAAACACGAAAGTGTGCAGACACAGTGATTGAAGTAAAGACACAATGCTGGAGAAACTCAGTAAACTCAGTACTCTGTATGATCTGCTGAGTTATTCCAGCATTATGTTTTTATGTAGAAAATTGACTACTTCTTTATTCCTTCAATCAAAGTGCATGACCATACACTCCCAACGTTTTAATCCATCTGCCATTTCTTTGCCCATCCTCCCAACCTGTCCACGTCCCTCAGCAAACTCCCTACTGCCTCAATACTACATGCCCCTTCACCTATCTTTGCATCATCTGCAAACTTGGCACAAAGACATCAATTCCATTATCTAAATTATTTCCATACAGCATGAAATGTGGCAGACCCAACATCAACCCCTGCAGAACTCCACAAGTTATTTGCAGCCAACCAAAAAAGCCCCCTCTCCTTCTACCAGTCAGCCAATCTTCTTACCATGTTGATATTTAGGACTCACTACCTCGGAGGATCTTTCCTGGACCCAACACACTAATGGCATCATGAAGAAAGCACGTCAGTGCCTCTTCTTTCTCAGGATTTTGTGGAGGTTTGGTACAACACCAGAAATCCTGGCATATTTTGACAGATGTGTGGTGGAAAGTGTGCTGACCGGCTGCATCATGTCTGGTATGGGGATACCAATACCCCTGAGCAGAAATTCCATAAAGGTGGTGGACAGAGTCAAGCAAAGTCCTGCTCACCATCAGGAACATCTATAGAGAACGCTGCTGTCGGAGAAGACTCTGACTTGTGCACTTTATCGATTGTTTTTCCTCTCCGTATTGCACAATCAGAGGTAATTCTGCCTCGCCCACAGAAAAAAGAATCTCAGGGTTGCAATGTGATGTCATGTACGTTCTCTGACAATAAATCTGAAATCTAAATTACTTTTTCTGTAATACTGTATAATCCTATCTTGTTTATTGATATTTTCATGTAATTTACATTCCTTTCTTTTGTATACCTTTTTTTTCTTGAGTATAGTTATTTTGCACTAACAATAAGTAGAAATTCTGCCTGGCCCGCAGGAAAAGGAATCTCAGGTCTGTATGTGATGTCATGTATGTACTCTTGTAATGGATTTGTGTTCATCTTTAAAGATAAAATCTTTAGTTATAAAATATATACTTCTTAGTAAAGTAAGTTATACAGTTAAATATATTTCTACTGATGGAATTGTGGGATGGATTCAGGGTTACACAGAGACACCACAGACCTTTACACACAGAAGTGAGATTGGAGTCGCAGCATCTAGAAAACAAAGCCATAAAGCTGAAGGTGTGTTCTTATTTGAAACTCAAGTACCATGTGTGTTTCTTAAAAGCATTTTTGTGTGCTATCAGCATTATGCTAGCAGCTGCTTCAAAACTCAATTGCCATTCGAGTGACATGTGCTAGACTTTCCGGAATCATAAACCACTTCAGCCTCTTGGAACAGAGATGAGGTTTGGAGTGGTTTTGAAGAAAGGCAGGAGGTTTTGCAGAAATGAAACTAAAACCGTGGTGATGTCACACAATTTCAGAAAAACATAAATGAAGAGAGAGAGAGACATTTTGAAACCAACTAGAAAAAACTATACCTCCTGTGAATACATGATGGCTTTTTCTGCCAAAGAGAAGTTTCAAAATCCTCTGAAAAGGATCTGTGTTATTCTTATTACCAGAAGGAACACCCAGTGGTATTTTAAAAGAAAATAGCCACTCCGATTGCTCTTTTAAAAAAAGAGAGGCAGCCTCATTTGTGTCCCGAGGAATGGTCACTTTTGATTAAGAAGTTTGAAATCAGCGGAAAACAGACTCCATAACTGCTAGGCAGGATGAGTGGGAGTTTGTGAAATCACACGGAGGAAGAAATATTTCTCTGAAAGACAACTCATCAAGAGACTTGTGAGTTTAAATCAGGGGTGGCCAACCTTTTAATTTTTAATCTTTAATTTAGACATATAGCATGGTAATAGGCCATTTTAGGCCATGTGTACGTACCAGGGGTGTAGGTTAATTGGGCGCCACGAACACATAGGCTAAAATGCCCTGTTACTGTGCTGTATGTCTAAATAAAAAATGTAAAATTAAAAGGTTGGCCACCCCTAGTTTAAACAGATCTGAAGATATAATGTTTAAAAGCGTTTCATAATTACTTCTGAACTACAATTTAAAAAGATCCTCAAATTCAACAAGATGTTTGAAAACTACTTTTTTTAAAATCAAGCTTAAATTGTAAGTTTTTAATCACACACACACACACACACACACACACACATTTTACATTTGCGCATAGATAAGTTATATTATTTATAGTTCAATAAAAACTATTATTTTGAATTTACCATTGTTTGATGAATTTTCCACTGCTGTTCCTTTGTTAGTACGAATAAGATTTTATTAATTCCTAACACTCCATGACAATGAAACTGAGCTTTGAACTTTGTTTGGAAACCTCATATGTGACATTTTGTCAAAAGTCTTCAGAAAATCAAAGTATGAACACCCATCAACTCTCCTTTGTTTGTCCTCCTCATTACATCATCAAAGAGTAGCAATAGGTTTGTCAGGCAGGATTTCCCCTGAAGGAAACCATGCTGACTTCAGCTTATTTTACCTGGTACTTTCCAGGATAGGTTTGGAGGGACATGGGCTAAAAGCGGGCCGGTGGGAAGAGAGGGGTGGGACATTTTGATTGACATGGGCAAGTGGCTGAAGGTCCTGTTTCGTTGTAAAAACACAATGCTGGAGAAACACAGCAGGTCACACATCATACTTTGTATAGCAAAGTTCAAGATACGAACCAAAATTTTAGGCTTGAGCCCTTCATCATGATATGACAAAATATTGGCAGGTGCCCAAAAAGGGTGGGGGGGATGGGGCAAGTGGAAGAGCATGGTCCCACAGGCAAGAGATAATAGGTGGATAGGGGAGGGAGGGTACAAGAGCGAGCAGGGGGAGGGAGGATGGCTCTACGAATGGAGAGAGGGTGGAGAGCTGGAGGAAAGATCGAATAGGGCGCAGGTTAGCCAAAACTGGAAAAGTTGATGTTAATGCCATCAAGTCGAAGAGTGCCCAGTCGAGATATTAAGTGTTGCTCCTCTAATTTATGGGTGGTCATGGCGTGGCAGTACACGAGGCCATGGACTGACGTGTCAGAATAGATTTGACAAAACGTAGACAGGTGCCCAAAAAAAAAATGATGGGGGGGAAGGGGCAAGGGGAGGAGCACAGTTCCATGGGCAGGAGGTAATGGGTGGATAAGGGAGGGAGGTCACACCAGCAAACAGAAGGAGAGGTGATGGCTTTGTGAATGGAAAGGGAAGGGGATGGAGAGCTTGAGAAAAGAATTCAGAAGGAATGAGAAGGAAGGGACAAGCCCAAAACGTTGGTTATATATCTTTATCTTATCTGCTGAGTTTCCCCAGCGTTGTGAGTTAACTTCAACCAAGCTGTCTGCAAGCTTCCGCGTTTTACTTGTATCCGTGTTTTATGGCTCTGTGACCCAAACACCAGGATTTTATTTTTTTAACAGGGACCAATCAACTTTCCATTCTAAACGTCTTTGAGCATTTGCAGACAAACCCATGCATTCTTGGGAAGAACATGCAAACTCCACATGGGCAGCACCAGAGGTCAGGATTTTATCTGGAGAGCTGGAGCTGTGAAGCAGCAGGTTCTGCTCGTTGTGTCATTGTCCCTCAACAAGAAAATTATTAGCACGGTACCAGCAATGAACAAAGCAGAGAATCCAGGGCTACTCCGCTGAGACCACAGCCGGGTCAAGAGAATTGGTATGATACTCAAACGAATGAGCTTCTTTGATAATAGTTTCTGATGGAGGAGGGGGAATAACAACAGGATCCAAATTTAAGGTAAGCAAAAAAAGAGTGGTGAGGAGATTTTTTTTTTTAATCAGCATTATGACGCTGAATGTGTTTGATGAAAGGGTGAAGAAATCAAATTCAAAAATAACTTACCAAAAAAAATCACAGGATTCTCAGGAAAGAACAAACTATTGGATTGGTTTTCAAAGAAGGACTTTAGAATCAAAGTTCATATGTCAAAGTACATCACATACAACCCTGAGATTCTTTTTTCTGCAGGTCAGGCAGAATTTCTAAATTACCGATAACTGAAAACTGTACTCAGAATTAAAGAAATATAAATAAATTAAGCAAATACAGAAATATAAATATTCAGTAATAAGTAATGAGCAAAGTCATTGAGTTTGTGGTTGAGGAGTCTGATGGTGGAGGAGGGAGCAGCTGTTCCTGAACCTGGTGGGTGCGAGTCTGGTGGCACCGAGACCTCTTTCCTGATGGTAGCAGCGAGAACAGAGCGTGGGCTGGCCGGGTGGTGTGGATCCTTGATGATTGCTGCTGTTCTCTGTAGATGTTCTTGATGGTGGGGAAAGTTCTGTCTGTGCGGTCCTTGGCTGTGTCCACTACATTTTGCAGCGCTTTCCACTCAGCTCCCATACCAGGCGACGATACAGCCAGTCAGCACGCTTTCCACCATACATCTGTAGAAGTTTGCCAAGGTTTCCAATGACATACTGAACCTCTGCAAACTCCTGAAGAAGTAGGCTTTCTTCACAACAGCTTTAATGGCATTCGCAAGGGCGGCACGATTGGCATAGTGGCTACGCCTTTACAGCATCAATAATCAGGTCTAGGGTTCAAATCCCGTGCTGTCTGTAAGGAGTTTGTACGTTCTCCTCATGTCTGCATGGGTTTTCCTCAGCTTTCAAAATACACTGGGGGTTGTAGATTAATTGGGTTGGCAAGGACTTGTCGACTGAATTGGCCTGTTACTACGTTGTATGTCTAAATTTAAATTTAATACGACAGCTCCAGGAAATGTCCTCCGAGATAGTAAAGTTCTCCCAGGAATATAAAGTTGCTCACCCTCTCCACCTCCGATCTTTCAATGAATCACTGGATCGTACACCTCTGGTTTTCATTCCCTAAAGTCTACAATCAGCTCTTTGATATTAGTGACATTGAATGAGAGGTTGTTGTTAGTGCATCATGCAGCCAAGTTTCCAACTCCCTCCTACATGCTGACTCACAGCCGCTTATTTTTACAGCCCACTATGGTGGTATCATCAACAAACTTGTAGATGGTGCTGTTGTCATACTGAGACACACATCCATAGGTGTAAAGCAAGTAGAACAGGGGGCTAAGTACGCAGCCCTGTCGTACTCCAGTATTGATGGAGATGATGGATGAGATATTCTTGCCAATCTGCACTGATTGGATCCAGGATCCAATTGCACAGTGTGGTATTGAGGCCCAGGTCCTGGAGCTTGCTGATCAGTTTTGAGAGGACATGGTGTTGAATGCCAAATTGTACCCAATAAAGAGAACGTCTAACAGCATTTGTTCCTTGAGTTCATGAGTCTGACAATATTTTTTGTTTACTGTGACTTGATCATGACTGAAATTACCTCAACAGCATTTTCCCCATTCTCTCCCCAAATCCTTACATACCTTTTGGTGCCTTGAAATCGATCCAATTTTCTTAACTATATTCTTGGCCTCCGCAGGCTTCAGAAGAAGAGAATTCCGCAGGGCCACCAACCCTGAGTTAAGAACATTCTCATCTATCAAAATGCTGTACATTTCAATGTGATTCCCTCTCATTCTTCCAAACCCAAGAGAATACCAGCTACGTGGACCCAATCTCTTCAGGAATCAGTCTGTTGAGTGTTTTTGCATTCCTCCACGGAAAGTTTAAACCTTCTTAGAAAAGGAGATCAAACTGGTCATAAAGCTCCGGGATTGCATTCATCAAGCTCTTCCATAATTGTGATCCCCTCCTTCCTGCACTCCAAACCTCCTGCAGAATAGGCCAACATGCCTTCCCGCACTCCAAACCTCCTGCAGAGATGGCCAACATGCCTTCCCACCCTCCAAACCTCCTGCAGAGAAGGCCAACATGCCTTCCCACACTCCAAACCTCCTGCAGAGAAGGCCAACATGCCTTTTTAACTGCTTCTGACATCTGCAAATTTGCTTTCGGTGACTGAAGTACAAGGAGATTCAGATCCCTGCACACATCAATATTTTTGATCAATCCATTTCAATCATATTCCACCTCTTGTTTTCTCTTGCCCAAATGGAGAACTAAATGTGTCCTTGCTGTAGACTTCTGTGTGAATTTGCCCTCTCACTGGCTCTGAAGTTTTTTTAATCTCTCCTCACAATCACACCCATGCCATTCACAAACTTTAAAAGTTTGTGTTTTGTTTCCTAAATCAAATACTTTGATATCTAGTCATCACTGAGGATCAAACACGGATCTCTGCTACACCCCACTCATCACCAACTGCTACCATAAGAAAGTTTCATTAATTCCTACTCTGTGTCCTGCTTTCAACCAATTTTCAATCCATGCCAGCTTTTCCAGTTTATTTTTATGTTCTTTCCTGTCATGCTCTGTTTTTCTTTTTTTAATTATTCTCTTAGTCCATTCTTGTGCTGTATTCTGAATTGCTCTAAATCTTCAGACTTGCTCCTTTATCCAGTCACTTTACATATCTGCTCTTTGCACCGTCTGCTTCCTTTGTTAGCCACCGATGGTTGCCCTTCATTCCTTGTTCATTTCCAAAAGTTATCCACGGCCTAGCCATCCTTCAACCAAGCTTCCCGATCCATCAGAGCCAACTCATTCCTCAAACCTTTGTCGTTTACATTTTTTTAATATCTAAAACCCTAGTTTTGGATTGAACAACTTCCATTTCCTTCTGAAGGAACCGCTGTCATTTCCACAAAGCAATGAGTGAATGAAGGAGTACGAGAGAAAGCCACGGCGGGATTTTCCATGTTGCTTGGTGATTTCTATTTTGGGATTCCCTTTCCGATCAATGTTCCTTTTGCCAATCAAAAGCATATAAATAAAGCTGTTTTAAAAGATTCTGGTAAGACATGTACCTCTTTCATTTGCTCTAATTAATACAGGAATTAATAATTCCTTAAATTCTTTCTAAAATTCCAGTGGGAAACCATCTTCTCCTTGAGCTTTATTGTCATCAAAGTTTCATAAACTTCTATCTCAGAAAATGAATTAGATCATTCTAATTTTTCATCTATATCTAACCTAAGCAGTTATTTTCATCTTTCAAAGATTCTGATTGATATAATTTTGCTCAAAAATTCTTAAAATTATAATTTATTTCCTGCATTTTATGTGACTTGACCAGTTTCTTTCTCTGTTGCAATTATTATTCTCAAAATTTGCTTAGCTTTTAATTGCCATGCCAATACTTTATGGCCTCTCTCGCCTAATCCATAATACTTCTGTCATGTTCTCATTATATCTCTTTCTACCCTTAAAGTTTGGATCATATTAAATCTCAGTTTTTTTGGTACCAATAATCTTTTATATCATAATTTTTTTGCAAATGTAGTTCCTTCTCTAATTTCACTATTTCTTTTTCCAACTGATCTCCCTCTTTCATATATTCTTTTTTTTTAATTTTAGAAGTGTAACTTATTATTTAGCCTCTTAAATATGCCTTCAGATTGGGAGTTTTTTATAAGATTTTGGAATCGTAGATGGATTTCGTGAAGAAAAGTCCATTCACCTTACCCGGCCCTCTCAGCTAATAATAGAAAACAGGTGGTAAATATTAATTGGGCGGCACGGACTCATGGGCCGAAAGGGTCTGCTATCATGCGGTATGTCTAAATTTTAAAGTTTAACCCTTGGAACCCTTCATTTAGTCTTAAGTGTAGAGGAGAGATAGCCCGTGTAATGGGGTCAGGGTGGGATAGGCTATACAGAGACCAGTGGGGGATTGATGAACCAGAATGGGGCAAGGAGTCACCACTCAACTCTTCACCTGCATCTAGTACATCAATCCCCGAACGACCTCTGTCCAACTCCTCTTGCTCCTACACTATTTATTTTCCTTCTACACTCTGCATTTGATGAAAGGTTCCGACCCAAGACATCGGCCATTCTTTTTTCTCCCACCGATGCTGTTTGGCTGACTGAGTTCCTCCAGCAGATTGTTTGTTGCTCCAGGTTCCAGCGTCTGCAGCCCATCGTATCTCCAGTTGATCCTGAACATTTCTAATCGACTCAGTTTCTCTTCTCCAAAAATATTCTGTATCTTCAATAAACACTTAATGTTCCTTATGTTAACCTGAGACTCTGACACAGAATATTACACTTACTTTTTCCCTTTGATTCATGGGGTTAGAAGTGGAGTTCCGTTTTCATGCTTGTGCAAATCTTCTAAGCGTACAGCTATGTATCACCGAAGGCTGCACTGTTGGAAGTTGAAGTTCCTTCAGCTGCAGAGGTCTTGCAATTTTAAATCAGATTGTCATAAGAAAAAATGAGGAAACGTTTTACTCGAGGGGAAACTTCTTCACCTAGAGAGTGCTGGGAATGTGGAATGAGCTGAAGGAGTGAATGCGGGCTCAAGTTTAACATTTGAGAAGAATTTGGACAGGTCCATGGATGGGAGAGCTATGGAATGGGAGCAGGTCAGTGAGACTTGGCTAATAAAATGGTTCAGCACAGAACAGAAGGTGCCAGTTTCTGTGTCGTAAAGTTCTATGGTTCTATGGATGCCAATCTTCGCCCGAAATGGAAGCAATTTCCATTTGACTCGTCCCTTAGGATTAGCCAAAGCACTTGCTTATATCATCAGAGGGATGTACTTCACTGGCTGTAAAGTGTTTGGGATGTTTGAAAGCTGTGGAAGGTGCTGTCAAAGAATATAACTTTTCATTCATGCATGGCTTACTTTCCAACTGTGTGGCCGGGCATGGGAGTAAGTTAAATTCGATTAGTTAGCCCAAGTGAGCACGCATTGAATACCTTGTCATCTGTGGGACTTACCTGCAATAAGCAACTGCATTTTGTTTTGAGACCTAACAGAAATGCTGCATTTTACATTCAATAGTTGGGTGTTGAACATTCTGCACTGGATCTGAGGGCGACGACAGAAATAAATACAAATCTTTGAATTCATTTGAAGATCAACACAGACGGGCCGAAAGGATGTGTACTTAGACTGCTCTACTCACGCTAGCCTACACCCATGATGGTGCGGCCAGGTACAATTCCAATGCTGTCTATAAATTTGCCCATGATTCCACAGTTGTCGGCAGAATTGCAAACAGCAACGAGGAAGTGTATAGGGGGAGATAGGTCAGCTCGTTGAGTGGTTTCACAACAACAACCTTGCACTCAACGCTAGCAAAACCAAGGAGATGATTGTGGACTTCAGAAGGAAGTCAGGAGAGCAAATCTGAGTTTGGAAGCCATGACCCCAACCAACTAATTGGACTCAGCTTCCAACATCAAGGCTCAGCGAGGAACATTTGACAGCTCTTGGTCTTCACTCCTTAGAGTCCATAACAATGAGGGGGAACTCATCAAAGCATTTCGAATGCTGAAAAGCCTGGATGGAGTTGTTTCCCATGGTAGGGGAGTCTAGGACAAAAGGATACAAATTCAGGATTGAAGGGCGCCCATTTAAAACAGAGATGTGAGGGATTTGTTTAGTCAGAGAGTGGTGAACCTCTGGAATTTGCTTCCACAGGCAGCTGTGGAGGCCTGGAGGTTGGGTGTGTTTAAAGCAGAGATTGACAGCTATCTGAATAGTCAGGGTATCAAAGGTAATGAGGAGAAGGCAGGGGAGTGGGGCCGAGTGGGATAATGGATCAGCTTGTGGTGGAATAGTGGAGTGGACTCGACAGGCCGAATGGCCTCCTTCTGCTCCTACATCTTATGGTCTTGTGCAAATACTGGAGACATGCAGACCCCTAGAACATAACCAATCCAACGGCAAAACCTCTTTTTAAATGTGAGTTTTTAAATTTGTTTTCTTTGATCTATCCCCCTCAAGGCACCATCGCTGAGCGGTTCTGTGTAACACTGCAGAACTGAATTTTCTTCCAAAAAAATGATGGAACAGAACAACTTTGGTCTTTCGAAATTACGTCGACTTCAAACATATATATTAAAATAAAATCGCAGTAGATCCATGTGTTTTTTGCTCACAGTGAGGAGAATCTGTTTTTACAAAAACATTAATATTGGGCAAGAAGGGCTGCGCTGGTGGCAAGACACAATTTCTCAGTATCCTCAACATTCACTTTGGCGAAGACCAAATATTGTGTTCATTGTAGGATACAAAATGATAAGAGAAAGCTCTTCAGTTCTTTGAGTACTCCCTGCTCAAGACCAATTTGTACATACTTGGTTCACCATCGTTTGGTTCTCTTGTATGAGAAGCACCAGAATCCTCACCTCCCTGCCCTGCACAAACAGCTTCTTGGGGCAGAGTGTTTCAGCATCTCATCGCATTTTACACACACAGTTACTGAATAACCTATCTTTAAGGTTTAATCCACTCACTCTGGATTCCCCAATCAGAGAAATTGTTTCCCTTGCTCCACTCAATCAGATCCTACAAATCACTGCAAATACGTTAATTAAATTCTCCCTTAATCTGCAATGATTTAGATAAAACCAAGACAAGCCTGATGATATTCAGACCCATTTTCAAGCTAAACATTGTCATTGTTCCGTAATGTTTTGATCTTATGTTCATTTCAGACACTTGGGAATATTGATATTGAGAGTGGCACAGACAGATTCAGTAATTAGAAGATGCAAAGATGGGGAGGGGGCGGCTCTATTTACTGTATTTAGATGACCGTGGTGAATAGGAGACAGTCACCCACCTCTTTACAGGCTGCAGATTTGCTCAGTGTGTGCAAGGGTCCTTTTCACGGTTCAACCCCAGCAGCATGACAGACCCTCTGATTTACGGGCTGAACCCGGGGACGTGCACAGAGTCAGTCATGCAGAACTGCTGCAAGATCATCAACTCGGTGAAAGACACACTTTGGTCCGCCTGAAACCTGTCGGTCTTTCAGCACACTGAGATGTGGGTGGGGGAATGCTGCACGTTCTCGGCTGCAGGAGCACGTGCTGAGGGACACACAGCCAACGCAAGGGCACTTTGGGGAAGGACCATTGAGGAGCTCAGACTGAGGGGTAACAAGATAACACAGTGGTGGCAATAAAAAAATGAAGGTAACAATGTACAAAGATGGAAATGTACGGATACAAAACTAAAGGTGGGAAGAGACTTTGAACGGTTTTCCCTTTTGTAAATGATTTACTGTGATTTACAGCACGGTAACAGGCCCCTCCGGCCCATGAGACCGTGCCCCCCAATTACACCCAAATGACCTACAACCCCGGTATGATTTTCTGAATGGTGGGAGGAAACTTGTACAAACAAGGGAAGAACAGGGCTGGATTCGAACCCCAGTCACTGGCACTTTAACAGGATTGTGCTCACCGTTCCACTAACCATGGTGAAAGAAAAACAAGTTTACAAAGATAATTCACTTATTAATTACATAGGGAACAAGTAGACATGAGGATTACATGTAGGATTATTAGTGCAGGTACTGAATGACTCAGTAGTCGTGATAAGACGCACGTCCTGTATGATTACCAGCAGATTTTGGAAAATAACTGGCCAGTCAAAGTATGGCATGATTCGATGAACCATCTCAAGTTACTCCACCACTGGCATTACGCACAGGGTAATACAGCTCGGCATCCACTGCTAAAGCAAGAAACCTTTGAAGTGCAAAGCATTTTCTTTTGACTTGCTACAACAGCGGCTGCAGAATTCAGACCTCATTGAGCTGCCAGTCCAGGAGGGAGCTGTCGAAGTTGGGGAGAGTGAATATTGTAAAACATGCCGGAGCCCATCTTCATAGAAAGAAATTGGATGGATTTGCACATTTTACCCCGCCAGGGTGCCTCTTTCTTTTGGGCAGCCACAGAAATATTTGTTAAGTTCGGTCACGGTTGCAATGTACGAAAAGCAGCCCACATGTCCACAGGGAGAATAAAATGCTGGAGAAACTCAGCAGGTCAAACAGTGTCCTTTATAGAGCAAAGCTAAAGATGCACAACCAACGTTTCATCAAGGTATGGGCAAAATGTAGGCAGGCGCCCAAACCAGGTTCAGCCGAAACGTTGGCTGTGCATCTTTAGCTTTGCTCTATAAAGGACACGGTGTGACCTGCTGAGTTTCTCCAGCATTGTGTTTTTACATACCGTAAGCCTTCTTAACGACCCTATCAGCCTGTGAAAGAAGGTGAAGGGAGAAAGAAAATGGCCTACAGTTTTCTCATACTTTGTTGAAGAGCTCAAGTCAGGAACTGAGTTACAGGGAAAGGTTAAACAGGTTAGGACTTTATTCCCTGAAGCGTAGAAGAATGAGGGGAGATTATTGGGAGCCATAGACAGAGTAAATATAGGCTGGCTTTTTATACAGAGTACATGGGTTAAGGGTTAAATGGGAAACGTTTAGGGGGTGGTGAGAGTGTAGAACGAGCTGTCAACTGAAGTGGTGAATGCAGGCTCAGTTTTAAGATTTGAGAAGAATTTGGACAGGTACATGGATGGGAGGGGTAGGGAGGGCTATAGACTGGGTACAAGTCAGTGGGACTGGGCAGAATAACAGTTTGGCACAGAGCAGAAGGGTCAAAGAGATTGTGTGCTGTAATGTTCTATGGTTCTAATCTTGAAATGTTGGTTTTATAGGTTTACCTTTGCTAATACAAAGTGCACTGTCTGACCTACTGAATCTCTCCCAGCATCGTGCTTTTACTTCATTAACAGTAGCTGCAGACTTTCGTGTTTTATTCCTGTTCACTGCAAAACTCTGCAAAATCTCTCTGAGGGAACGCCTACCTGAAGAAGTTCTCCTCTGCTCTCCGAAGGGAGTTCTGTGGAATTCTCTCTCACTGTGCCCCATCTGTAATCCCTGCTGATCTCAAGCTTTATGACCATGTACGCACCAAGATTCGCTTCTGCAGCCACGTTGCCTTCCTCGCTACTGGTTTGGCAGCCTGCTTCCATTATGCTCATGCTTTGATGAAGGGCTCAAGCCCGAAACGTTGGTTGTGCATCTTTATCTTTGCAATATAACGTACACTGTTTGGCCTGCTGAGTTTCTCCAGCGTTCCCCTCAGCAAGCTCCCATGTTCTAGGTGACTGGATCATGTTTGTTGAGGGATAATTATTGGATACCAATGAGAGGAACAGATTAGGTGAACGCACTGAGTCTGGTATAGGGGAATCAGCCAACCAATGGACATAGGTTTAAGGTGAAAGGGAGGGAGATTTAATGGGATCTGAAGGATAACTTTTCTTTTAAACAGAGGGTGGTGGGTATCTGGAACGAGTTACTAGAGGAGGAAGTTGAGGGAAGTTTGAGAAACATTTGGACAGATACATGGATGGCATAGGTTTAGAGGTGGGAAGGGCATTTTGGGCAGGTTGGCATTGGGCCAAAGGGCCTGTTCCCACGCTCAGTGACTCTACCAAGGTAAGCTCTCTTTTCCTTCAACAGCAACTGAGGCCTTTAGATCTCTCCGATCTACTTGAGAGACCAGATGAAGTGTTTGCTTAACATCTCATTCAAAAGACAGCATTGGAAACAGTACTGCAAGTCTTCAGTACTGCACCAGCCAGCCTAGAGAGTGTGATCGTCACAACGAAGGTTGAATTTTTGGCCCGCCAAAATGAGTCTTTAAGAAAAAAAATCCCTTAATTGAGGGTTTCACATCTAAACAGCGAAAGTAATGGGCATGTATATCATATCCATTTACTTTTGCTGATGGTGGTCTGTCTAACAACTCACACTTGTTTGTCAGTTTAGAGGATATAATTACAGGCAGGAAGCTGCAATTTGCTCTGATTCATAGATAATAAACCACAAGTGAAGTCTGAGTGACATGGAGCTAAGCTTAGAGGGAAACATTATGCAATGGTCAACTAAGAATGGTGAAAACAGACACACTTTTCCTGACGGCACTAATTCCTGGTAGGATTTGGATTCCCTTGGTATTCTGGCTATACAATGGCTTTTCTGAATGTCCATTTGTCATACATGAGCCTACAAGTGAATGCATCAATGGGGCATTTCACACCTCAGCCTTCCCTGCACAGCATAACATCCAATGCACCCAAACATAATTTACCATGCTTGAGAGTATCTACATTGAACCACAGAACATTACAGTGTGGACGCAGACACTTCAACCCTTCTTGTCTGAGCCGAACTATTTTTCTGCCTAGTCTCACTTGCACCCAGTCCATAACCCTTCATACCCCTTCCATTCACGTGCCTGTCCAAATTCTTCCTAAATGTAAAATTGAGCCTGCATTCACCAGCTGGCAGCTTATTTCACACTCCCACCACTCTCTGTGTGAAGAAGTTCCCCCTCATGTTCCCTCTAAACTTTTTCCCTTTTCACCCTTAACCCATGTCCTCTGGTTTGTATCCCACTCATAACTTTAAATACCTCCATCAATTTCCCCTCATTCTTCTTTGCTCCTGTTTAAACTTTCTCTGCAACTCAGTTCCTGAAGAAGGCCTGGCAACATCCTAGTAAATCTTCTCTGCATTCCTTCTATCTTATTGATATTTTTCTTATGATGAGGTTGTCTCCACATATATCACACCCTTGCAAATGCTAAAGAGACGTGGGAGTCCATGAGACGTGGGAGTCCATGTACAGGCATCTTAAAAATTCCAAATAAAAAGAGAAAATGTGGGAATTACTCAGCAGGACCGGACACATCAGTAGGAAGAGAAACAGAGTTTAACTAATGTCTGAAGCTGAAGAATAGTCATCAGAACTGGGAAGGAGAAGAAAGAAGCTTTTTAAGTTGTGGGAAGGATGGGAGTTGGAAGGAGATAAGCTATCACCCAGGCTTCCTTATCAACTAGTGTGTGGGAACAGCTAGAGCAGTGGTTTTCAAACATTTTCTTTCCACTCACATACCTCCTTAAGTAATCCCTATGCCATAGGTGCTCTGTGATTGGTAAGGGATTGCTTAAGGTAAGGCAAGGTTCCAATAGTGTCACGTAACACTACATTTAGAATGTAACATGCATGAAATTCTTTAACTTTTGTCTACCGTAAGGCCTGATTTCTCAAGAACTTCTCAATCTCTGCTTTGAATGCACCCAATGACCCTGCTTCAACAACTGCCCGTGGTAACAAATACCACAGATTTGCCACCCTCTGGTTCAAGAAGTTCATCCGCATATCTATGCTCTCTTGTCCTAGACTCTCCCACCTTGGGAAACAAACTTTCTACATATATTTATTTTGTCCATGCCTTTTACTATTTGAAATGTTTTAATGAGATCCTTCCCCTCCCCCCTCCCCCACCCACATATTCTCCTAAATTCTAACGAGTACAGGCCAAGAGCTGTCAAACGCACCTCATCTGATAGCCCTTTCATTCCCAGAATCACCCTTGTGTACCTCCTCTGGACCCTCTCCAACGTCAGCACACTCATTCTGAAATGAGGAGACCAATAGGTCAGCACGGTTAGTGTAGCAGTTGGCGCAATGCCTGTTCAGTGCCAGCGATTGGGACTGTGGTTCAACTGCTGTGCTGTAAGGAGTTTGTATGTTCTCCCGTGTCTGTGTGGGTTTTCCCCGGGGGCTCCGGTTTCCTCCCAGCGTTCAAAACGCACTGGGGGCTGTAGGTTAACTGGGTGTAAATTGGGCGGCACGGACGGGTGGGCCGAAATGGCCAGTTACTGTGCTGTATGTCTACATTAAAATAAATAAAAATGCTCACAATATTCCAAGTGAGGTAAAAATATAGGAACATAAGAAGTAGGAACAGGAGTAGGCCAAAAATGGTCCATCGAGCCTGCTCCACCATTCAATAAGATCATGGCTGATCTCTTCTTCTTTGGCTTGGCTTCGCGGACGAAGATTTATGGAGGGGGTAAAAAAGTCCACGTCAGCTGCAGGCTCGTTTGTGGCTGACCAGTCCGATGCGGGACAGGCAGACACGATTGCAGCGGTTGCAAGGGAAAATTGGTTGGTTGGGGTTGGGTGTTGGGTTTTTCCTCCTTTGCCTTTTATCAGTGAGGTGGGCTGATTAGATCATGGCTGATCTAATTTATGACCTAACTTCACCTATCTGCCTTCTCCCCATATCCCCTAATTCCTCTATCATGTCTCACCAGTACCTATGGAACCTTCTCTAAGGGATATAAATACTTGGGATTCTGGTAGAAATGGGCAAGCAATTAGCGCAAAATGAGTTTTATTTTTAGCACTGAGATCATCGGAGTTTTGTTGATGAAACTACAAATGTTTATAGCAAAAATCATTGAATTATAATGATTTATAATCACTAATTATATCATTAATTATGATCACTGATTATAATGAAAGGCTCAAGGACTAATTGACCACTTTGAGTTCCTCCATTTCTATGTTCACTTAGCTGGTGAACAAGATGGTGGTTAAACTAGAAGCATGGATGGTGAATTGAGGGAAAGAGAAGAGAAATTGAGGATTCGCAAGAAGAAAGTAAAGGAAGAGAGAGGGAAAGAACAGGGGAGAGTAATGGGGGGGAATAGAGGAAGATTGAACAGAGGAGGGAGGGAAATGTTATTACAAAATAAATGAAGCAAACCACTGCACTTACTTTAGATTTATATTTAGATTTACAGCACGGTAACAGGCCCTTCCGGCCCACGCGCCCCTGCCACTATAATTACACCTAGTTGACCTACAGCCCCCAGTATGTTTTGAAGGGTGGGAGGAAATCGGAGCACCTGGGGAAAACCCACGGTGTCATGGGAAGAATGTACAAACTCCTTACAGACAGTGTTAGATCAGAACCCCGATTGCTGGCGCTGTAACAGTGTTGCGCTAACCGTGCTGCCCCTTTGAACAAAAATAATCGCAATCTTTTAAGGGTCTGGGTGCAGGAAATACGAGGAATCTGCAAAATCACATGTTGGTGGGTTGGGGGGAATATCACCAGGTTGATTCCAGGGATGAAGGGGGCTAAGATCTAAGAGGAGAGATTGAGTCATCTGGGGCTGTACTCGCGGAATTCAGGATCTTATAGAAACATGTAAAATTATGAAAGCCATATACAAGATGGAGGTAGGTAAGTTGTTCCCATTGGTGGGGAAGACCAGAACTAGGGGACAGAGCCTCAAGTTTCAGGGGAGTAGATTTAGGGCAGAGATGAGGAGGAACCATTTTCCAGAGGATGGTGAATTCACTGCCCATCGAAGCACTGGAGGAGACCTCAGTAAATATATCTAAATCCATGTTTCTACATAGTTAGGGAATGAAGGGATATGGGAAAAAGACAGGTGGGTGGAGATGATCTTATCATCAGATCACCTATGATTGGTGGAGCAGGCTCGACAGGCCGCACGGCCTACTTCTGCTCCTATTTCTTATGATGCAAGGAGAAAAAATCTAATCCCAGCTTTCACTTGTAAACCCATCACACTTCACATTCCAAATGAAAAAGAAAATGACTGAAGTCCTCTGCTTTGATCACATCAAATGCAGTATTTCAAGGCAGGCTAAAAAAAAAAGGGCACCTCCTCCAGCCCGTCGACTGCATTCACTTTCCCTGTCAGAACAAAGGTGCCAAAGGGGTTGGGAAGACATCTTGAGAAAGTGAGTAATTATCCGTTAAAACTCTTCAGAGGTGTTAGGGAAGCTGCGGCGAGACCTGCATGCATTTTGGAGGTGCTCTGTTCTTGATGTGACAGCTTTGAAATTAAGTCAAGGCAGAACAGAGCGCATTGTGTGTTTGCAGCAGGCTCGACCAGCTCATTCAGAAGTTGACGGCAGCTTGCCCCGGGGGAACATGGGACCACTCTGCTGAGTCGCCTCGCACGTGGACTTGACACTTCCCGTCCACTTAAGAGAAAATTGAAAATCCTTCCGTGAGCTCTCCACTCTCATTCTCTGTAACCACATCCAGCCCCATGTTTCACTGACCAATCTGCTCAGCAACCTGCTCTGGTATTTGGCTCCATCAATAACAGCCGTGCCTTCAGCTGCTAAGTTCCCAGATTACCTTGGCCAATTTCTGTCCCTGAACAGCTTCCTTAAAAACCTGCCATTGTGTGCCCTTAGTTGTCTCAATCTCTGATTATATTTCCTTCTGCCTTTGGAGCACCCTGGGACATTGCAAGGTTAAATGAAGTTGACCAGATTTTTAATTTATTTTAATTTAGACATGCAACATGGGATCAGGCCCTTCCGGCCCACGCCACCCAAATACATCAATTAATCTACCGCTCCTGGTACGTTTTGAAGGGTGGGAGGAAACCGGACCACCCATGCAGACACGGGGAGAACGTACAAACTCCTCACAGACAGTGCAGAATTCGAACCTGGGTCGCTGGAGCTATAATAGCGTGGCGCTAACCGTGCCCCCATCACCAGACAACAAAATCAAACTCTCGCAGCCTCCCCCTCAACTCACTGACCCGGTGTTCTAAGTCCAGCTTTATCTTTATGTCCCTAAGCTATTAAAGACAGGATATTAAAGATAAGAGTCATTTAGCACAGATCTGATTACAACGGAGCACTGTAGTATCAGGTATTCTGACCTCACATGGAATTCAATTTATGTCACAAACAAATGCAGGAGTCCTAAAACATATCAGGCCATGTTTCTAGAGGTTCTGAAATAAAAACATAGATGCTGGAGGAACTCAGCAGGTCTCACAGTGTCCATAGGAGGACAACATATACAACGTTTCGGGCCTGAGCCCTTCTTCAAGGTATGGGCAAAAGCAGGCAGGCGCTTGAATTGAACGGCTGGGGAGAAGGGAAGAAAGGACAGAGGGAGGAAGTCTTATCACATTTCCTTGGATGTACTAGGATTAGAAATCCAAATCGCACAACAATCAGTAAAATAGTGCCATCTTCAAAATGGCTTTCATCTCCATCTCAGGCATTCAGGATGAGAGGTCTTGCTTCCACGCTGGTTTGATGGGTTGTGAAGAGGCTGGTGAGGCCATTGTGGATCCAGAGGTGGGAAAGGCAGTAAGTTTAAGTTTACAAATGCATTTGTCACAAAATTTACCAAGTACAATGAGAAGAGTTTTTCTGCGAATAAGCCAACAGGTTATAAAACACAGAACATTACAGCACTGTACAGGCCCTTCGGCCCATGATGTTGTGGTGACCCATATATGCCTACCGAAAAAAAACGATACTCTCCCTACCCCATAACTCTCTATTTTTCTTTCATCTGTGTCCCTGTCTTTTAAATACCGCTTTTCTTCCAGCCTCCACCACCATCCCCGTCAAGGTATTCCAGGCCCCCACAAATCTCTGCATAAAAAACTTTCCCCTAATGTCTCCTTTAAACTTTCCTTCACTCACTTTGTACAGATGTTCTCTTGAGATTGTTACTCCTACCTTGGGAAGATGATGCTGGCTGCCTATCTTATCAATAGGCCTTTTTATAATCAGCCTCCCAGAACGGTTCCAGCTGCGTGGGGGTTTATGGGTAGGATAGACAGCCATTGTATTGACCCACTGGCACCAACGAGCAGCCGCGAAGGTCAAAGCGGCCTGGTGAGGTGCTGGAAGCTGGAGAGGCCGGCGGGGATGTCACAACCCACCCCCAGCCACCTCTTGACGGCCTGGCCCCCGCCGGTCCCCCTGCCCTGGCGGCCCCCCCATTGTCTGCCCATGCGCTGAGGGGGTCAAGGAGGGAGAGGGGTGAGTGAGATGGATCGTGTGCTGAGGTCATCACTGTGACATCATCAGCCCGCCCCTAGTCAGTGCTCCGCCGCTGATCCTTCCCCCGAGAGGGATTGCAGTCGGCGCCTTGGAGCCGACCAGGGATCAATTACGGAGGTCAGTCTCCCGATGTAAGGGCAGAGAATCTCTGCTTTTACACTCAAGCTTTTTGACTGTATGAATGGGCTGTATGCCTCTCTTAATCTTGTAGACCTCCATGGTCACCTCTCATCCTTCTTCATTCCAGAGAGAATTATCTCTCAAATTCATGCAGCCCTGTAAAGAACACAGTTATAGAATTACAATGACTAGGAAGATCAGTTAGCACCAAGTAAGGAAAGCTTGAGTGGATTGTCACGGGGTTCACAAGCCTGCTCCACCACTAAAGCTTGTGGCAGATCTGCCCATGGAAATCAGCTCCACCTACCTGCCTTTTCCCCACAAGCCTTAATTCCCCTACTTTATCAAAATCTATCCACCTGTTTTTTAAATATATCTAATGAAGCAGACTCCACCGGGAAGAGAATTCTACAGATTCACTACTCTCTGGAAAAAGCAGTTCTTCATCTCTATCCTAATCCTCCTCCCTCATGCGTTGAGGGGGAAGGTTTGGCACAATGCTGTTACAGTGGCAGCAATCAGGACCGGGGTTCAAATCATTTGCGTGGGGAATCTGTGAGCTTGAATTGCTCAGTGCCAACTTGTATGCTCTTTTTGCACTTTGAGTGGTTGCGATCCAGGGATTCCCAGCAATTAGTGAGGATGTTACATCTTCCGAAGGAGCAAACATCTGCAAATCATTTCTTCATTCCACTTTATAATCACTATTCAAGCTCAGGAAATGCTGCCTATCCAAACATATCTCATCAGGCATGGGAATGATATGGCATGCCCAACAGAGCTAAATGAATGTCATCAGGAACTCCATCCTGGGAGAGGACACCGTCATTCAGTCACGGACCCTGACAATGAATTTGGAGGATTTGCGGAGACAGCATTGCTGCCATTTCTCAAGTATCCAGGTGTTTGCTGAAGGTAGTCAATAAGCTTTTTCAGATGCATTCTAGTCTAAGAATGCGCCTGAAGAAGCAGAAGCGGCTCTTTCAATTGCCGTTCAAGTGGCAGCGTTTAAAGCGCAACGCTGGCCACCTGAAGGACACAGCTGCACAGGAGGCGGCTCTGAGCCCACTCGGCTCCTGCCCAGTGTCAGCTGTGATCGGCAGCCTGACCTTTTAACATCCGCTTTCAGCCAGCTGCATTCAGGTGGCTGGGGGAGCCACTGAGCTGAGCTGATTCTCCCTCTTGGAGGAGGGTGACGTAGCTCACCTCAAGAGCGCCTCCTGCACCTTCAGGTGGCCTCAAAACAGCCGCATATTGCCTAAACATGCGGCTTTACATGCGGGGCAATTGGCCACCTGAAAGTGCCTAATGTCTTTGGAGTATGTGGGAGAACCACTGATGTATTTGTGGTTTTGATTGTCTTCCAACACTCTTTCCTTCATCAGCTACAGGTTTGGCCGGTCCACCGAAGTTCATATTGAATTTTAACATCCATGTGTTCCTTTGCAAAAACAACAGCTTCCAAAATACAAGAAGGAGTCCACTTTAGAAGCAGACAAGAGAGTGCAAATGCTGGAATTTGGACTAAAACACAATCTGCTGAGGAACTCAGCAGGTTGAGGTGAAATGCTTCCACATCAGCCTCTCAAAGCACTTGATCTCCTTGGATGTGTATGCCATTGCTCAATAGTCATTTGGGCAGGTTACCACATTTTTCTTGGGCACTGGTACAAGTGAAGCCTGTTGAAATAAGTGGGTACCATTCTCTGTTGGAGGGAGAGGTTGACGATATCAGTGAATATACTTTCCTGTTGGTTGACACGGTTAGCGCAACACTTTTACAGTGGCAGCTACCCACGCTGTCTATATGGAGTTTGTACATTCTCCCTGTGTTGGCGTGGGTTTCTTCCGGGTGCTCCGATTTCCTCTCACTGTTCGAAACATACCAGGGATTGTAGGTCAATTGGGTGGCACAGGCTTGTGGGCCAAAAGGGCCTGTTACCGTGCTGTATGTTCATGGCTAAAACTGATCAGCAGACTCCAAGACCTGGGACTCAACACCCCACTGTGCAATTGGATCCAGGATTTCCACATCTCCAGACCCCAATCAGTGCAGACTGTCAAGAACATCTCCTCCACGATCTCCATCATCACCAGAGCACTACGGGGCTGCATATTTAACCCCCTGCTCTACACACTTTACATCTCTGACTGTGTGGCTCGGTACATCACTTCCATATACAACTTTGCTGACCACCATAGGAGGCTGTATAAAAATGGGAAATGAGTCAACATACGGGAGGGAGATTGAAAACATAGTTGAATGGGGTACTAACAACAACCTCTCATTTATTTTCACCAAGACCAAAGGGCTGATGGTCAGTATTAGGAAAGGAAAACCAGAGGTGTTCGATGCAGTGATCACTGGGGATCAAAGGTAGTGAGGGTTTCTATCTCAGACGATCTTTCCTGGACCCACCATATTAATGTCATTGTGAAGAAAGCACGTCAGCGCCTCTACTTCCTCAGGAGTTTACGGAGGTTCGGTACGACATCGGAAACCCTGGCAAATTTCTACAGATGTGTAGTGGAAAGTGTGCTGACCGGCTGAATCGCAGGGTAGAGGATTAGGGGCCACAAATACCTCTGAGCAGAAAGCCCTGCAAAAGGTAATGGACATAGACATCGCAGGCAAAAAAAAAACCTTCCCCACCATCGAGAAAATCTACAGGGAACGCTGCAGTCGGAGAGCAGCGATCATCAAGGGTCCACAGCACCCGGCACTCGCTCTGTTCTCGCTGCTCCCTTCAGGAAGGTGTCACAGGTTCAGGAATAGTTCCTGTCCACCAGCAGATTCTTAAACACCAGACTCAGCCAGAGACTCATTTAAGGATCGAATTTATATATTACTGAATATTTATACTTATACATTTCCAGTTAGTTTGTCTACATTTCTTTTATTTTTTGTTGGTAATTAGAAATTCTGGATGGCCCACAGGTAAAATAATCTCAGGGTTGTAGGCAATGTCATGTTTGTACTCCGACAATAAATTTGAATTTTAAACTTTGATCACTGGGAGAAAAGGAGTTGTCAGCGTTTCAGGTCGGAACCCTTCGTCAAGACTCAGAGTGCAGGAGGGGAGATATAGATAAAATCCCTGTTATCTGGAATTCAAGCAACCAGCAAAAAAAAATAGCAGAAAATAAACAGCTAAAAAATATCAAAGTTTAAAATTGGCATCCCCGAGCGGTTAGTTTGCCAATCATGCAACCAGAAAATTCACTGATCTGGCATCTACCGGTGCCGGATACCAGGGGTTTTACTGCATTAAGGACAGGGGCCAGAGGGTGACCCAGATAATTCAGCGAGGGGGTGAAGGAAGATGGGCAGATGGGGAGGTGCAGGATTTAATGGGCAGGTGCCTGCCAAATGGAGAGGGAGGTAAAAGAAAAGGGGGGTCAGGTGAAGGAATATTAGTCAAAAAGGGTGGGCTTGGGATGGCTGTCCAGGATCCCTCCATAAACCAGTTTAGTTGGACAGTGGTGGTGAAAAACAGATACATTTGTTTTGTAGATGTTGAACTTGAAAATCTCTAACATGCTGCAGAGAGGTTTAGCTCATGGAGTGGGCAAATGTGTCATCTGATCTTTTTGATGTGAAGTGGTTTACTGTATGAATAATTTACTCCAGAGGGAAGCTTATTGAAGATGAACTGCATCACCGAGACAAGGAAGATTGAGAAAACCACTGGGGCAGCAACGTGGTGCTGGGTGAACTTTAAACTTTAATCACTGGGGGCAGAGCACAGGATCATAGGTAAGAGGAGGTTATGAGAGGGAGTATACGAGATAAAAGCTGGGAAGTGATGGGGAAGGGGATAGCATTCCAAATGGAGAGGGAAGGGGGTGGGGGATGAATGGAGGGCTGGGGAAGTCAGACAGAGGAGGTGGAGATGGCAGATAGAGAAGGTGAGGGGGGAGGAGGAGGATAGGAGGGTCAGAGGGGAGCTGGAGGGGAGATCCGAGGTTTTTAGGGCTATGGGGATGGGAAGAAAGGGAGCAGCTCAGAAGGAAGTTGGGGGAGATGAGGGGGTCTGGGGGCGAGGGGGTGGGAAGCTCAGAGGAGAATTGAGGAGAGATAAGGGGATGGGAAGAAAGGGGGTGCTCAAAGGAGTAGATGGGGTGCGAGTAGGGAGAGGTGCATAGAGATGGGAACAGAGAAGGTGCGAGGGGATAGAGCCGGTGCGATAGGGGTAAGAGAAGGGTAATGATCGTGTGCACGGCACGATCCTAACCCCTGGACCCACTCTTCAGTGCAGTGAATCGTACAGCATGGCACCTAAATTTTTGCCCATCATATTGCAAGCCACTGGCCAATCAGTCTCAACACCCTGATATCTCCTCCCAAAATGACAAATACATCTCAGGTGAACCATTTTTATCCAAAAGCGTGTCCTTCGTCTCAAGTGTCCATATGCCAATCATCAGGCTCCCAATTATGCTGTTCCTCGCACTCCTTCCGGATTCTTATCACCTACACGTTAGCGACAGTCTACAGTGGACAACCAACACCGCAGCCCATGCATCTTTGGCCATGGGAGGAGATTGGAGCACCTGGGGCACACCCACAGGTACCGGACATCAGGATCAAACCCACATTGTAGGGGTTGTGAGGGCAGCTCTACCTGCAGCACCACTGCGCGCCCCCACCCTCATTGGCTGATCGTTCAGACTCCTCATCACCATTGTGATTTTAAAAAAATGTTGCCTTCTTCTTCTTTCTCAACAAGAGACTGTAGACCTGGGAGAAGAGCAGGTTAGAGGTGGTTGTGGTAGCAGGGCAAGTAATTGTGGGGGAGGAAGGGCAGGTGAAGAGATTTGGTGGGATTTCACACACTCACAGAAATGTCCTCTGAAAATTCCAAGTTGTAGTAAGAAAGTTACTGGCAGGGCATGTACTGACGAGCAAGCAGCACGTCGCCATAATCACCACTAGGTTCAGATTGATCAGTTGTCTGAGGGAGAAATCAAACAAAACAGTCGATGTTGGAGAAAAGAACAGAAGGAACCTACAAGAAAACAGTAAGTTACAGAAAGAGAACATTCTGGAAAGAGGTTTGCATTTGACATATGTCTAACACATAGTGGAGTATTAAAAGATCATTTTATTGTCATGTAATATACATGATGTACTTCAACTTTTGTTTGCCGGAGGGCAGAGTCCCCATGGACATTGCCTGTAAAAACACACAGTGCTGGAGGGTCTCAGCAGGTCAAACAGTCTCCTGCAAAGGCAGAGATATAGAACTGGCATTTCAGGCTTGAGCCCTTCATCACAGTATGAGAAAATAGAGGTGAGCGTCAGAATAAAAGAGTGGGAAGGGGAAGGGGGGGCATGGCAGAGAAGGGGGGGGGAAGGCTGTGTAGGTGAAAGAACTGGAAAGGGGGAGGGGGAAGAAAAGGCGAGCAGGTTTAATGGAAAGCAGTGAAGTCAATGTTCGTGCCATCTGGCTGGAGGGTGCCCAGACAGAAAATAAGGTGTTGTTCCTCGAATTTGTGGTTGATCAGGGTGGGACAGTACATAAGGCCATAGGCAGACAGATGAAGTGATTGGCCACTGGAAGGTCGCTGCAGTTGAGGACGGAGAGGAAGTGCTGAGTGAAGCGATCTCCCAGTCTGCGACCGATGTGGAGAAAGCCACAAAGGGTGCACTGGCTTCCTTCAATGAGAAAGAGAGTCCCTTCAAGGTCACTGAGTGTCCGTGGATTTGCCTCCAGTGCTCCCGCACAGAGATATCTGGGTGTTCAAACCATCGACCACCCAAGCTCCAGATCCAAACTTATGACATGATCAGGAAGCCCTCAGTGTCCGAAGCTCGTCAGGAGCCCTTCTTGCCCTCGGCACCTCTCCAATCCCGGTTCAAATATAGGGTTCAAATGAGCCAGTCTCCAGCAGCCTGCAGCCTGTGTGGTTCCTTTGACTGCAAGTCGCCAACAGCCTGTGTGCGTCCTTCAGCTGCTGACCCCTCGCTGGTCTGCTGTCATCACCGTCCTGTTGGGTCATCTCCCATGCTTCAACGGGGCATTTTGACACATCCATTTTCTGATCTCCAATAGCAGCAGGCAGGCACTGACAAACCACACTGCAAGCATCTCTCACCAATTATGGGTGTTCATAGCATTTATTAACAGCTCCTACAACTACAGTTTATGGGCTAGATCCCATGCCACATCCACATTCACATGCATGTCTCTAAGATTTGCCCCACATTAAGGGAAGTCTTAATGAAGGTTTTTGACCCAAAGACACTGACAATTTCTTCCCTACTCCTTCGCACTGCTCGACCCACAAAGTTCTTCCAGGAGATTGCTTTTTCGCCACTTTTGCACTTTGTTGTTTTCTTCTCTCGGTATTGCAGAGTCAGTTTGTTTACATTTCTTTATTTGTTTACATGTGTACATTTCTCTTGCACGCTGAGAAAAATGGCTGGAGATTAAACTAGCACCATTCTGTGAAAGGTGATGAAATGCGAAAAATGTAGATTAGAGCTTGAGAATAGACAGTACTAACTAGTGGGCCACTTGCTCATCAGTAGCCTCAAGGATAAAGGAGTCTGGTTCAGACTAGCACGGTGACCTAGGGTACCCCACAGTAACCATTGCGTTTGCTTAATGAAGACATGAATATTAACTTAGACATCCCTAATGATGTGACTGCCTGATTAACATAACATGCGATGTACGATGAGGGAGGGATTGTGTGGTAATCTCCAGGGATGGACGGGAAAAGGGGAAGGTTGTAAGGTATTGAAATTCTGATTGGAAAAGACTAAAGGGAGGAGTGGTGATGTTGAGCGCGGGATTGTACAAAAGAGTGATGATTTTGGACCTCCGGTGTGTCTTGGGACTAAGAGACACCCGGCTCCGCAGCCCCGAAATAAAATCGAACTTGTTCTCCAAGACTTTGTCTCCTGAGTAGTGATGGTGAACACGTTGTATTTCACACTACTAATAAGTGGTAATTCTGCCTCACCCTCAGGGCTGTACGTGAAGTCATCTATGTACTCTGACAATAAATGTGAAATCTGAATCCGAGTCACACGAATCACCAATTTTACTGAACGCTGTGCCGGAATAAATGGTTAAGTTTGATGTTAATAAAGACAAAAGTGTGACAATGTACAGACACAAATAAATTCTTTCTTGCTGCAGCCACACAGGTACGTAGGATGCACCAACTACAATAATATAAATTAAATGACCGCAAGTTAAAAGGCAACAAATGAAACAAATAATAAGCAGTAATAAGTGATAGGAGTTTGTGACTTCACCTGTAAACACTTTAAAACAAAATAGGTCCTGTTTAAAAGCTATGCATCAAAGTCCATCTTGGATTGTGGCAAATCTCACCTGATTTTTCACAAGGGGGTTCTGAGGTGGCCCATTCAGTAAAACAAGGATCTTGTGAATTGACAAGACACATGGATGCAAGAAAAATAGAGGGTCATGGGTGTGAGGTAGCGAAGGTTGAGATTGTTGAGTAGGTTCATATAGGTTGTCACAACATTGTGGGCCGAAGGGCCTGTACTCTGCTTGTAATGTCCAAAGTAACATGCCAAGACAGTCAAATAGATAATATATATAAATGGATAGATACATAAATGTTGCCGTCAGTGCAAAAAAAGAGTATTTTCTGTTCTAGGGTAGTACAGAGAGGTTCAGGAGCATGATAGCTGTTGGGGAAAAAAAATTGTTTTTGAACCTTGAGGTGCTGGACCACAGGCTTTTCTAGTTGAAGGTAGCAGAAAGAAGATATTGTGACCATAGTAAAGAGAGTCCTTCACGATTGCCTTTTTTACATTTTTTTTTTTAATTTAGACATACAGCACGGTAACAGGTCCTTTTGGCCCATGAGCCCATGACCCCCGATTACATCCTATTAACCTACAACCCCCATACACTTTGAAGAGTGGGGAAAAACCAACGCAGACACAGGGAGAATGTACAAACACCTTACAGACAGCGTCGGCTTCAAACCCGGGTCGCTGGCACTGTAATAGCGTGGTGCTAACCGCTATGCTATCCGTGCTCTATGTTCTAATTGCATCCACCTCTCAATGAAGATATTGCCTCCCATGTCCCTCCCAACTCTTTCCCCTCACTCCTTGAATTATGGCCTCATGTCCTAGAATCGTCCATTCTGACATCGAACACCAGCCATACCAGAAATGGGTGGCAGGCATCCAGGGTGCCAAAATGAAAACGCGAATCATGTCTATATTCTCAACGAGTACAAATATTCTTTTAAAAATGTTTTTAAAACCTATTACATCAAGTAAGACTGCAGCACAAAGCAAAGGAAACAAATAATCATTCATCAAAGATGAACAGCAGGGAGAGTTCCACCATCTCTGGTTTTGAATAACTCCCCTCTGCATGATCTCTGGTTTCACTCCTTTCCCAGGGCTGCTGAGCAAAGAAATTTAGAGGGAAAAATTTTGGCTCCTGTTCTTTTTAATGTGAAGCAAAAAAAAATCTTTACATGCCTGCTGGCAGATGGAGTTCTCAACACTGCCAGTTCCCTAAACCCACCACCTTAATCTGCATCACATAAAACTTAACACATGCTTTTAAATATGCACCAGACTCAAGGGAAAAAAAAATGCCTTAGCCTCGAGGGTGTACTGCAAAAAACCCGCACAGCACTGCAACTCCAGCTCCTGCTCTAATTATCTTTCAACTCTGGCTGAACCAGCTACAGACCCTGTCTGCCAAACAGAGGAAAGGTCACCAGGTCAGAGCAGCCAACTCTCTCAGTCCAACAGGCACATGTTCCGCTTGAAATCCATTCGGGATGGAGCCTCTGACTTAGCTCGTAATGCCCGCGCGCGAGAGCCAGAAGGTGCTGCCTGTGCGAGGACGAAGCATTGTGCTCCACGGGATCCCTGTTGAACTGGCCGGAAACTCGTTCAGTCGTTCCTGGAGTAGGCTTCCCAGCGGCAACGATGGCAATCAACACACCTCCCTTTGATGGGTTGAGAGGTCAGAGGGGTGGTCAAAATTCACAGTGCTGATAATGACACGGAACTTCGACCAGAAAAGATGATACATTTTCAAGCAAGAATAGCATATTTTGAAGGAAACGACGTGACTGGACACTTATTGCTCTTTTCATTTGTGGAGAGGATCAGTAGTGAGGAGATACTGTTCAAAAAAAAATGTTTGCATATTTGCCAGGTAGCATCCTGTGCACAGAACACACCGTAAGAAAGATGGCAATCAGAATGGACATGCCGCCAACTTTGTCAATGTCCTATTTTTTTTTAACCAACTCTGGCTTGGCAGGAGCACCTGGAAGAAACCCACGCAGACATGGGGAGACCATACAAATTCCTTACCAGACAGGTCATTGGAATAGCATTGCGCTATCCATAGACTAACCATGCTGCCCAGAGAATTATTTTGGTCTCAATTGCAACACTTCACTTCCAAATCCCTGGTTTAGGGAGGGGAATTTTGGCCTGTGTTGTAATTGACAGGAACAATCAGTTTCCCTTCACCATCATGAATGATTTCTCAGGTTAGAGGCACGTATACAATCAGCTACTGTCCATAGCAAACCATTCACAAGAGAACTAAGAATGCAATTCTATCTACTTAACTGTGAAAGTGATGTGGAGGGAGATGAACTTGCCTAGGCCTTCCTGGTCAAAACTGTAGCACATGACCGCAGAAGAGCATCGATTTGGTCAGTTTACTTCAAGTTGACCCAACCTTTTTATTTAGACGTCTGCACATTGTTTCCTTCTTCCTGTCGAAGGGCTGAAATGTTAGTTATCCTTTACTTTCTACGTGAGGTTCCCCAGCACATTTCAATAGGGCTCAAAGAATTACTGAGGACCCTGTCCATCCAGCAACACAGTATCTCTGATCCACTACCATCAGGAAGGGGATGCAGGAGCATCAAAATCTCCTGGCCAGGCTGGGAAATTGGTGAACAGTATGTGTAAATCATCCCAAAATGTGTCGGTACAGTAAAGTCTCCAGAACCAGAATTCAGTAACCCAACCAACCAGCAAAAAAAAAGGAGAAAATAAATAAACAAATATAACTTAAAATTTAAAGGACGGTTTAAAATTGTAAATGTAACACACAACCCCTTGATGAAGATGGGAGCAAACATTCACCCAGCGGAGCGCCCCAGTCGCGTCCCGCCCGCCCCAGCTGCTCGAATAAAGTTTTCTGAAATTATGTTTTAAAATGCCATCGCCCAGGATGAAGAGCCAGCTGATGCCGCTCGTCACTGGGGCAACTCTCCCACAAGGTGTCCCTATCCCTGCTTTGTAAGTCTTTATCTTTATTAATATTGGATATATTAGTAAGGCTTTATCTGTAAACTTAGGGGAGGGGAGGATTCATTATGACGCTGTGACATCACCAATGAATGGGGTTCGAATTTAAATTTTATCATTTAGGGGAATTACTTGGGTAAAGTGAACTTTACTTAATTAAGATCTACAATACTGATTTTTTTTTCAAAAAACTTCACGTTTTGCAATGTCTTTTGTCTTTTAAAATTACGCCAGGCATTGTAAGAGTGGGCCTCAATCCACCAAAAAGTTGCAGATCCAGCATTCTCGATCCCTGTCTGTGCTGGATACCGGGGATTTATTTTAAACTATTTCTTGATTTATAGATGTGCGAGTGTGATAATTAACTTAATTTTTATATAGATTTAATTTTTTTAATTTACATTTAGACGTACGGCAAGGTAACAGGCCATTTCGGCCCACGAATCCATGCCACTCAATTAACCAACACCCCACCCTCGGTACATTTTGAACAATGGGAGGAAACCGGAGCCCCCCTCCCCCACCCCCGGGGAAAACCCACATAGACACGAATAGAACGTACAAACTCCTTACAGTCAGTGTTGGATTCGAACCATGGTCCTAATCGCTAGTGCTGTAAAGGCCTTGCGTGAACCGCTACACTAACCATGCCACCTCTTGAACACGTGACCCCAGCATCTGCAGATTTTCTTGCTTAACTCCAATCTTTCATAAAACCATTGAAACAAAAAGAAAATTTAGCTTTGATTATTTTATCTGCCTCAGTGGTCACATTTGTAATTTTTATGACCAGTTGAGATGCTGACAAAAAGATATTAAAAAAGTTATTGCTTTATTCACAAACTCAAGAGCCCCCACGGCATTTTATAGCCTGCTAAATATTTTTGACTAGTCAGAGCTGCAATAAAGCTGGCAGCCAATTTGCATAAAGCAAAGTCCCACAACAGAAATGAGATGACAACCAGATCATCTGTATAATGATGGGGCAGGGATCGAATATCTTGATTCGTTTGGATTCGCAGTATTGTGTGTTCAGTTCCGGTCACCTCATTACAGGAAGGATGTGGAAGCTGTGGAGAAGGTGCAGAGGAGATTCACCAGGTTGTTCCTTAGCTCTCATAAATAAAGACAGACCATGCCTTAACCCTCAAGCACAGAAGAGAGTCAGAACACGTGCTGCTACTTCTCATTCAACATGACCAATCTGATCTTCAGTGTTATTCTGCCTGGTCCACATTACCTTCAAACTCGTAAATATTCCAGAAAAATCCCTCCATCTAAGCCTTGGTTAAGTTTCACAATTCTGTCTTCATATCTCTCCGGACTGGAGAATACCAAAAGTTCACAATTCAAAGAAATTCCTCCTCATCTCAGTCTTAAATCAGTGACCTCATTCTGAAACTCAATACTTTCAATCTAGATTCTCTCAAGGGGGAACTTTGTTTCAACATCTCCCTTCAGGACCTTCTGCTTCAATTGAATTAACTCATTCTTCTACAGTCAAATGAGAACAAGTCCAGACTTCTGAATCATTATTCATGAGACAGTCCTTTATCGCCTGAACTGCCACACTAAGACTCAATGCTCCCCAGACCAAGTCTACATAGTATCCCAGGTGTGATCTCCAAGAGGTGCAGCAAGATGGTCTTTTGCACACTATTCCCCTGGGAACAAAGGCCAAGATGCATTTATCTTCCCAGTTACCTTATCTACAAGCTAAACATCGATTATGTACCTTCATCCCATGGGCAGCGAAAATGCTGAACGTCCGAAGGAACTGCTCACTCTAACCCTCCAAGATGCTCGCATGCACAAAACCAAACTTATTTATTGATTTATTTTTATAGATAAAATACTTGTCTTGAATATGTTTTGTTTGTCTCTATGTGTGTTATGTCTGGTTGCGTGTCTGCATGTTTTTAACCGGAGAACGTTGTTTCATCAGGTTGTACATGTACAATCAGAAGACTTTGTGTTTTTACGCCAAGCTAAACACCTGTGTTTCGTGTACTACGATACCCAGATCTCTTTGTTCCACAACATTCTTAATCCCTCTACTTTTGTACAATGTTTACTTTATTATTCTTCCCTGTGTCCTACGCTCTGCCTATGGGGATACATGACATTTCTCCAGATTATATTCCAACCACCCTTCTCTTTGGAGACACTCTGCCCATTCACAACCTGAGATCTCAGATTTCAGATTTATTTCCAGAGAACATACACATACAACCTTGAGATTCTTTATCCTGCTGGCAAGGCAGAATTATCACTTAATGCAGTGGGAAAAAAAACTGACTCAACCCACATGTAAACAAATAAAGAAACATAAACTAACTGACTGTGCAATACAGAGAGGAAAGAAAAATTAATAAAGTGTAAAACTAAGAGTCCTTAAATAAGTCCCTGATTGATGTGGTTGCTGAAGTAATGAGCTTGCTTTTGCATCTAAAATTCTATGGTCAGAAAATTGGTTCCAATATTTAAGGTCCCAGCACTAGCCCCTCTTGTTACAAATTGCCATCCTGAAATCAAGTTCAAGTTTATTAGAATCATAGAACACTACAGCACAAAAATAGGCTCTTCGGCCCATCAAGAACTATAATTCTGCCTGGTCCCACTGACCTCCACTGAGCCCCTCCCATCCATGTACCTGTCCAAATTTTTCTTATAATCGAGCCTGCATTCACCACTTCAGCTGGCAGAAATGCAGTGATAGAGGATGTTTTGCAGACAGAGCAGTGGACATCTCGTACAAAGTACACAATACAAAAGTACATAATGGCAGAGTTACAGAGAGTGATCAGTTGGTCAGAGGGTAAAGGCAACATAACTTTATTATTTTGGGGTTCATTTGAGAATCTGAAAAAGATGGTAAATAAATAGACCTTGAATCTTTTGATGGGTGACCTGACCACGTGAATCTTCTTCCTGAAAGGAGGGTGGTGAAGGGAGTGTGGCCTGGGGGGGGGGGATGAGTCTTTTAATATGTTGGCTGCTTCCCATTTGGAAGGCAGGTTGTGAGCGCTTAGTTCAGTCTGGTCAAAGCCCTTTCACTTGAAATAAGGGAAACAAAAATGAACTCTGTGGTGACCTGAAAGAAAGAGGTGATCATCTGCAGAATCCTGAAGGGGCAAGTTTCTTTGGCAAGACACTGAAGTGGCTGATTAAAAGGAATCAGTTGTAGGTGTCCAGTGAACAACAAATTTCCTCTGAAAACTGACAAGAATCTTCCTGAGCGATAACCATTTACCTTTCAAGCACCAAAGCCTGGTGAATTTTATACATGCTAAATTCTGTGCACAGTATAAGAATTGCCTGCAATCAGTGAACTTGGAGGAATGAGAAGTGAGATTGGACTGTGAACCAAAGAACTTTTCTGAACTTACACACACATTACATACACGTGCACTTAGAATTAGAAGGGGGTTAAGTTAGGTTAGTTAAATTCATAGTGATAAGTTAATGTTTGATTCTATTTTCATGTTTAAAGATAATTAAAAACAACTTTTGTTGAAGTAGCCATTTGTTTTGGTGAATATCTATTACTGCTGGGTTTTGGGGTCCTCTGGACTCGTAACAGGAGTTATAGATGGATGTAGGGGATGAGGTTGTGTATGTAAGATAGACGCTCATGGCAATCAGCAGTTTCTTGCAGTCTTGGGAGGAGCTGTTCCTGTCCCACAAGCAGACAAACCCTGACAGGATGCTTTCAATTGTGCACCTGTTGAAGTTGCTCAGGGCCACAGGGAACGTGTCAAATTTCCTCAGGACTCAGGAACTGGAGGAGCTGGCGCACCTTCTTTGGCATGGCATCCATGTGTGTGGACCAGGACGTGTGGCTAGAAACTTAAAGGTGTCTCCCATCTCCACCTCAGCACCACTAATGGGGACCAGGAAGCGAGCCTGATACTCACAATCTGATTGTAGCCAATTCCTTTCATATCCATTCTAACTTTGTGTGAATACCTCCTCAAATTCCTTTTGGAATTCTCAATGTACCATATCTATCACATCTTTGGCCATTCTACGCGTCACATACTAAGTAAAACTTCCCTTTCAAATCACATTAACTCTGTTTAATTGCATTAAGAAGGTTTGTGTTTGGCTATTATTCCCTATTGCCAAAAAGAGACTATTCACAATAGTTTACTTACAAAATGAAAACCGTTCAGGCTCTTCCCACCCTTAGTTTCGTATCCATACATTTCCATCACAGTAGATTGTCACATTAATTTCAACAGCATTACCCCCACTGTGGCATCTTGTCGTTACTTCCCCCCTCTGTTGTTTGGAGAGTTACCCCACAGTCTCAGCCCCTCAATGCCCGGTAACAGATGGACCTAGCCGGTGGCCCTTCCCCACAGCGCCCTCGTGTTGGCGGCGCCAGGCCTCAGCGCGTCCCTCAGCAAGTACTCCTGCAGCCTGGAACGTGCCAGTTGGCAGCATTCCCACAATGCTTCTTTTCAAATGAAACCCAGTTCTAGTTGTCAGATTATCCACCCTGTAGCTTCCTATATTCGGTCTCCCTTTTCCCTTGAAGAGAGACTCTTCAGTTTCCACACCTTGCTTCCTGACAGTATTTAGCATGCCAAAGAACTGCATAGTTCAGAATCAAAGGGTAATGATCTTGTTCTCTGCGAAGATGAGAAGAATTTTGATTTAATTCAGTGAACTGACACAATCTTGAAAATCTGCCCAAAGGCTGACAGAAGATGATGTGATGGTAAATCTTCTAAGGGGTCTGGACTTGAAAAGGACTTGTGGAGGAATGAGATCAGTGGTTAGCTCATTTTAAAGGCCATCTTGCACAATGAGTAGAATGCCCTGCTCTATACCATATACCATACGTGTAATCATTAATACCATGTAATAGTCCACTCCCTCCTTCCAATTTCTGGCACTAAAATCGTGTTTTTGTATTACCCATATAAAAGTTGACCCCCCCCCCCAATCTTTGGCCCTGACTGCCCTCCCACCTAACCATGGATTCTCACCCCGGCTGCCCACGCATCCAAGCTCCCGACACCCCGCCTGCAGACTCACCACCCAGTCCTGGCCATCTGAGCTCCTGATGCCTTGAACGACTCAAGTACTTATCACAAAAGTTTGACCCACGTAAAAGTCGACCTCCCCAAAGTAGTCCAAAAAATTTGACAATTACATGAGTACATACATTGCGATTAGTCCAAGGAAGTGACCACTTGCAATGAAGGCACAGTGATGAACGCAGTGCATTACCAGTTCTTATTATCCCAGAAAGAACCATGACATTCTCTCCACCTAGACTGGGCCAATCCACACTCAAAGATTGCGAACATTATGCATTAAAAATAGAAATTAAAGGTTTATGCTGGGGTATGATTTTCAGTGCAGCCCGGTTAACTCTTGCCATTCAAAAAAATCCTTTCATACGACAGTGAAACACAAAAACTGCAGATGCAGGAATCTTGAGCAAACAAGGAGATTTTTAAATTTAGACCTACAGGCCCTTTCGGCCCATGAGTCCGTGTCGCCCAATCGACTTACAACCAAATAACCATATAACCACTTACGGACCCTGATATGTTTTAAATGATGGGAGGAAACCAGAGCCCCTGGGGAAAACCCACACAGACATAGGGAGACTGTACAAACTCCTGACAGACAGCAGTAAGCAGTTTGCACATTCTCCCCTATCTGGATGGGTTTTCCCCGGAGGGCTCCGCTTTCTTCCCCCTGTTCAAAACATACCAGGGTTGTAGGTTAATTGGGTGTAATTGGGCGGAACAGACTCGTGTGCTGAAGTGGCCTGTTACTGTGCTATATAAGTCAAAATTAAATATTAGAATGTAATATCTCACCTCTACTACAAATTGCCTCAACCTGACCTCTTAACAGAGCCCAAAGTTGTATGACTTATTTAAGATTCATTAAATTTTGAATCAGGGCAGATAAAATCTAAAGGAGTGAAACATAAAAGTCTGCAGATTGTAGAGAAAACACAAAAATGCTGGAGGAACTCAACAGTTCTCACAGCGACCCTAGGAAGTAAAGATATATCGCCTATGTTTCGGGCCTGAGTCAAGGTATATGGAGGAAATATAAAATATTCCCAGGACTACCCTATTGGGATGCAGATTTAAATTAGGTCAAACATATTTCATATTAACCCTGACATCAAGTAGATAACAAATATGTTAATCTCCATTTGTCTGGGTTACATTCAAACTCAAACTGAAAAACAACATTTAATTCATTGTACAATGTATTCTCATGGTGCTATAAAAACACAATGCTGGAGAAACTCAGCAGATACAACAAAGATAAAGACATGGCAAAGATAAAGATGCATACCTAACGTTTTGGGCTTGAGTCCTTCATCAGGGTGTGGAAAAATGTGTACAGGTGCCCAAACAAAATGGTGTTGGGTGAGTGGTGGGGAGAGGAGCATGGATCCAGAGGCAGGAGGTAACAGGTGGATAAAGGGGGGAGTGCACAACTCCCATTCTCAAATCGAAAGAGAGAAAGAAGCGAGAATAGTGGAAAAGAAAACAAGTGTTACTGAAGTACATGCCACAAATTCAAGATGCCCAACAAGCAATGAAAGTACCTCTGAAGCTTTGCAATGTTGGACAGGCAAAAGCAATCAGTTCATTTGTTTCAAAGACAGTTCTGGAATATACACTAAGACAACGGGATGATCTCCATACCTCACCTTCAAAACAGTAGGCTGGTCACCAGGAACAAGTTGCTGAAGGGCCTGTCTGTGTGCTGTTCAACCCTAGGACATCATGGGATCTTCCCAGATTCACTCAAGAGAATAGATGTATTTTAACGAAAAGGGAATTCCACCAAGAGTGCAGCACCACTCAGCACTACACAGTCATGTCAACTGATGTTATCTCCAGAAAAGGCTAATTCCATAAACTATAAAGGAGGTATCTGGAATGCTAGACTCCCATTTCCCAGATGGGGATCCACCTTGAGAACTGGATGTTTGACAGAAACCAATATTATCTCAGAAATAAAACCAGAAAAACTCTGCACTTCGATTTTCATTTCAGACTTCAAATACTTGTTGCATTTTTTTAATGCTTTTTCAAGCAGTTTCAGAATTAACTGGTGACTGTATCTCAATAAAACTCACAAGTAGCAAGACTGGCAACATGCGATGACAAAGATCGCACAGAACTACACTGCCAGGGAATTCAGAGGTTAATTCACAAATGTTTTCAAAATAATACACATGTGAACATGAGCGGTGACTTAATAGAGCTGCAAAAAAGTACAAGTATAGGGTGGATAACCAGCAGCTTTTACCTGGGGCGACAGTACCAAATACCAGAGGACATCTGTTTAAGGAGATGTGGAGGAAAGTTTCGAGGAGATGTCAGAGGAACGTTTTTATTTCCACAGTAGGTGGTGGGTACATTGCCGGGTGGGGGGGTTGGAGGCTGGTACAATAGAGACATTCAAAAGACTCTCAGACAGGCACATGGATGTAAGAAAAATAGAGGGTTATGGATGTGAGATCGGAAAAAAATCAGATTGTTGTGGAGTGGGTTTCCATTGGTGGGCACATCAAGGTGGGTTTGAAGGCCCTGGTACTGTGCGGAAATGTTCTATAGTCATTAGAGAAATACAGCATGGAAAACAGGCCATTCAGCCCACCAGGTCAGTGACAACCATCACCAACCTATTTACACCAATCGTACATTATACCCATTTTGTTTTATTTTCCCACACTTTCTTCAACTCCCTCTTCCGCCATCAGATTCTACCCCTCACCTATAAACTAAAGCCAATTTACTGCATCTAATTAACCCACCGACCAGTGAGTTAATAGAAACTGCCATTCAGACCCTGAACCACCTAGAGATGGCCATTCAACACCTTGGGCCTGTTCTACCATTCAATAAGATCATGGCTTCCTGTGAGCGTAAGTTCAAGGTAGTTTCTGCTCAAACAATTAGGATATTGAACTTGAAGGGGATCTCAAATGTTGAGGATTTTTAGCGCTTGGGAATCTTTCGATGCCGTTGAATTTGAAGGCAGGAGGATGAGGTTTTCAGGGACAGGGGTTTGCTTCACAGGCAAAGTTATTGTAAAATCAGCCACAAGGCCAAACACACAGGTGATGTCCAACACTGATTACCTTTCCCATTCCCTGCTCAGTGTCCCATCCCCACCCAACCACAAGTGAACGACACGGCTTTAGGAAAACCACATAATTAAGAACAGAAGCTCAAGTCAACTGGACTAAAAACATCCAACCTACCATCTAACATTAAATACCATTTCAAAGAAATATATGAGTTCTGAAATTCTTTCCCAACTTTCAGCCTCAAGCATTATTTTTGGTTTGGGAGAAGAATGTTTGTGTTCAGTAGGCTTTTTGCAGTGAATTGAATAATTAGTTTAAGCTACAACATCCAACATTTCTTTGCTTCTCCCTCACTGGGTTCAATTTTGGAAGTATTTGTTGATTTTGAATGTAAGTGACCCACCAATTATCCAAGAACGCTGGGCTTTACACCAACAAAGCATTACCCAGTGGGAAAAAATTTTGTAACTAAGCCCCAGAAGCTCAACCTCCACTCGATCATGCCTCATGTCTCCACTAAACCTCGTCAATTGTTTTAAGGGGAGACCTCCTCTCTAGTGGCAAAACCAAAAGCAGATTGGGTGAATGCATGGGGGTGGTGGGGGGGGGGAATCTGGGCTTCCTCTTGCCTGCCTCTAATTCTCAATCCCATTCTGTCCTATCTCAGAATGAAAACCAGAATTTATTGTCATGAACATGCCACAAAATTTGTTGTGCAAAAGAGAGAAATTGAGGTAGTGTCTGTGTTCCACTGTCCATTCAGAAATCTGATGGCGGAGAGGAAGAAGCTGTTCTTGTGCCGCTGAGTGCTCGTCTTCAGGCTCCTGTACCTTTTCCCTGATGGTATTAATGTGAAGAGGCCTACAACCCTGGTACGATTTTTGAAGGGTGGAGAAAATCAGAGCACCTAGAGAAAATCCGCACAGGCACGGAGAGAAAGTACAAACTCCTTATGTACAGTGCAGGATTCGAAACCCGGTCCTGATCACTGGCGCTGTGCCAACCACAACGCTATGAATATCTGGTGAGACCACTCTGAATAATATTGTGTTCAGTTTTGGTCATCATTACAGGATGGATGTGGACGCTACGGAGAGGGTGCAGAGGAGATTTACCAAGATGTTACCTGGATTGGAAAATATATTTTATGAGGCAAGGTTGGCAGAGCTAAGGGTTTGGATCAAAAAATCATGAGGAACATAGGACCATTGGAAGTAGGAACAGGAGGAGGCCAAAAATGGCCCATCGAGCCTGCTCCGCCATTCAATACGATCATGGCTGATCTAATTTATGACCTAACTCCACCTACCTGCCTTCTCCCCATATCCCCTAATTCCTCTATCACGTAAAAAATGTATCTAACTGAATTTTAATTATGTTTAATGAGGCAGCCTCAACCACTTCCCTGGATAGAGAATTCCAAACATTCACTACTCTCTGGGAAAAACTATTTTTCCTCATCTCTGGCCTAAATCTACTCCCCTGAATCTTGAGACTGTGTCCTCTCGTTTTAGTTGCCCTGGCCAGCTCAAAAAACCTTCCTACATCTATCCTATCCATACCCTTCATAATCCTATATGTTTCTATAAGATCTCCTCTCATTCTTCTGAACTCGAGCGAATGCAGTCCTAGACGATTTAATCTTTCATCATAAGTCAACCCCTTCATCCCAGGGATCAACCTAGTAAACCTCCTCTGGACCGTCTCCAAAGCCAGTATACCCTTCCTCAAATATGGAGACCAGAACTGGACACAGTACTCCAGGTGCGGTCTCACCAGTACCTTATACAGTTGCAACATGACCTCCCTACTCCTGAATTCAATTCCTCGAGCGATGAAGGCCAACATTCCATTTGCCTTCTTAATAACCTGCTGCACCTGCAACCTAACTTTTTGCGATTCATGCACAAGCCTTCCCAAGTCCCTCTGCACAACAGCATGCTGTAGTTTTTTAAATAATATTCAGCTCTTTTATTTTTCTTGCCAAAGTGGATCACCTCACACTTACTAACATTGTACTCCATCTGCCAGACCTTTGCCCACTCATCCAGCTTAACTCTATCCCTCTGCAGACTCTCCACATCTTCATTACAATTTGCTCTTCCACTCAATTTGGTGTCATCCGCAAACTTGGCTACACCATCAGTGTAAATGATGAACAGTTGTGGGCCTAACACTGACCCCTGCGGCACCCCACTTACCACTCTCTGCCAACCTGAAAAACTCCCATTTATCCTGACTCTCTGTCTCCTGTCAGACAACCAATTTTCAATCCAGGCCAATAGACTTCCCCAGACTCCACTTTCCTGTAACTTACTGAGAAGTCTCTTGTGCGGCACCTTATCAAACGCTTTCTGGAAATCCAAATAGACAACATCAACCTGTTCCCCTCTATCCACCGCACCCATTATATCCTCAAAGAATCCTAACAAGTTTGTCAAACAAGATCTTCCCTTTCTAAAACCATGCTGCGTCTGCCTGATTGAACCCTTACGTTCCAAAAGTTTCACTATTTCATCTTTAATGACGGCTTCAAGCATTTTTCCAACTACAGACGTCAAGCTAATTGGCCGATAATTTCCAGTCTTCTGCCTACCTCCCTTCCTAAAAAGTGGCGTGACATTTGCTGTCTTCCAGTCTGCCGGGCCCTGCCCAGCTGTGACATACTAACGGTCTACATGATTATGAAAGGTACAGATAAGGTGGACAGTCAGCACCTTTTCACCGGGCGGGAGTAGCAAACACCAGAGAACATCTGTACAAAGTGGAGGGAGGTAGTTTTAGGGTAGACGTGTGTTTTTATTACACAAAAAGTTGTGGGTGACTGGAATGCACTGCTAGGGGTGGTGCTGGAGCTGAAACAATAGGAGCATTTGAGACTCTTGGACAGGCACATTGATGTAAGAAAAATAGAGGGTTGTGAGGTAAGGAGGGTTTTGGGGTTTTTTTTTGTTGGTATACATAAGTCAGCACATGACAAACCAAAGGGCCTGAACTGACCTGTAATGTTCTATATCCTATGTTCTATTCAAGATTTCTAGACAACTTCTAATTTTGATGTCCTTTTTATTCCTGATCCCGCCATCACTAAACTCCACAGGACTCACGCAAACACACCACTCCCCACCCCCCCCCCCCCCAAGTCCACCATCCAGTGAAGAACTTCCCTCTAAGTGTTGAAACAAAATCCCGCTTGCATTTTAAACATTTCACATCCCAATCACTGAAATTCAAGGGTTCACTAGCAAACAACATGTAACCTGGGAGGCAACCGTCAGAGTGATAATTTTATTCTGGAGAAGGCACATTGGAATTTTAAGTGAACTAAAGGAGGCTGGAGGGACAGGAGGTCAGGCAACAGCCATGGAGAAACTAATCATTAGTACCCGTGGAGACGTATTCAGTCAACATTTCGGGTCGGGATCATTTATCGAAGCTGTGATGATGAGAGGATCAAGCAATATGGAGACTGGAAGAGACAAATCGGATGATAAGGAGCCTAAGTACTGATTTTACAGAAATAGTGTGAGAAAGGGACATCATTAAAAATGGTAACAGGAAACGGTGAGAGAGTCGTTGACGTGAAGCTGGAAAATTAAATGCTCATGCCGGGGGGTGGGGGTTGCAGAGTGCTCAGGTGAAAGATATGATGTTGTTCTTGTAGTTTGCACTGAGTCCTACTGTGGCAGTGAAGGAAACTACAGACACCGTGGATGGCATGGTTAGTGTAGCAGTTAGCGCAACGCTGTTACAACACCAGGCACCGGAGTTCGAACCCAGCGCTATCTGTAAGGAGTTTGTACATTCTCCCTGTGTCCGCGTGGGTTTCCTCCCACCCTTTAAAACGTACTGAGGATTGCAGGTCAATTGGGCGGCACAGGTTTGTGGGCCGAAAGGGCCTCTTGCCGTGGTGTCTGTCTAAATTTAAAAATAAATTTAGAGATAGGACAGATAATTAAACTGGCAAGAAAAACGCTCACAGTGCTAATATTATTCTGGAGAAGCCACGCTGTATCCTGACAACTGATCGCATTCATAAAGCTCTTGTTCACGTGCGCCAGTGTCCAGGCACGCTTTCATACTTACTTGTTTCATTGCTGTCTCGCCAATTTTGTCCGAGTGCTTGCGAATACTCTCCAGGAAGTCCTTCAGGTTGGACATGGAAACCTCTTTAATCTCCTCCCGTAGTCTGGGAATATTCTCTGTCATAATTGTGCAGAAGCGGTAAGGAGTCACCCGAGGCAGAAAAGTGTGCTCCATGTATTCCATTGTCTTCAATGCAGGGTAATGCCTGAGGGAGGAAGGGGCAAAGCGTGACAGGCAGGGCGAAAAGAATAAGCAAGGCCAGAGAGTGAGTGAACAGGAGCAGGAGGGAGACAATTCAGGGAGGGCCAAAGGAAATGTTCGGCAAAGAACGAAGCCAAAGGGAAAGTAAAGGAGAGGGAGAATGAAGTGGCGAGGAAAGGAGGGTTGGAGAAAGAGCAGCATTTGATTAGTGAAGGAAAATCAAATAAAATTCCATAAGCAAACACATATTCCCCTCTCTCCTCTTTCAAAGGGACAGCCATAGTCTGCCAACTACTTCTCTCATACAAAACTGCCCTTGCTAGTGCTGGAGGTGTTCTTCCCTTCCCATCATCCAGGGATCCAGTCTTTCAAGGTAATTTAATTCACTTGCATTTCTTCTGATCTAGTGTACAGCATTCAGTGTTCACAAGTTCCAGCTCAAGTTTATTATCATCCAATTGGTCAGGTACAACCTGACGAAACAGCATTCTCCGGTCCTCCGTGCAAAAACACGCAGACACACAACCAGATATATCATATATCCTCGTGTAATAGTTGAGTTTTGGAGACCAATTTTTCTGGTCAAATTTTGGGGGGGGGGGGGGGGTTTTGCCCATGGGAAGAAGCTCTTCCTTAACCTGGTGGTGCTGATAACCCTTGTATCTGTCCCGACGGGAGCAGCTGAAAGAGGTTGCGTGCTGGGTGGAGGGTCCTCAATGATTTTGCGAACCCTCTTCAAACAACAATCCCGCTAGATCACATTGATGGGGTGGGGGGAGGGTCGGGGGAAGGCGACACCCGTGATCCTCTCCGTCGCTCTTATGGTCCTGTGGATTGACCTCCGATCCAATGGAGAAGCTGGAAGCAGAATGGGCGAGTGCTCTGCGGGAAATCCTCTGTGTACGACCTCCTGCATCATTACACCAAGCCTCAATGCAAGTTCAAGGAACGACGCTATTATATGTCCGAAACGTTTTTTTTTAACTTACAGCACGATAACTGGCCATTTCAGCCCACGAGCCCGTGCCACCCAATTAAACGCTATTGACATACAACTCCTGGTACTTTCTCTGAACGGTGGGAGGAAACCAGAATCCCCTGGGAAAACCAATGCAGACGCAGGGAGAATGTACAAACTCCTTACAGACAGCACAAGATTCGAACCCGGGTCCCGATCACTGGTGCTGTAATAGCGGTACACTAACCGCTACACTAACTGTATAGCCCTATCTATTGTCTGGGCGCATTGCAGCCTGCAAGGCAACATCAGTTTTATAAACTTTACATCACTGCCCAATTTTTCTTTTACTCTCAGGACAGGTCATTGTTCTCCAGGTACAGCCTCCCCAGTATCCAGTACAGCTGCAAATTCAATCTCTCTCACGAACGCCGACATCCCATTTGCCCTCTTGATTACCTTTAAACTAACCTTTTGAGAGTCACGTTCAAGCACATCTAGGTCTCTGCTCACAACAGCAAGCTGCAATTTTTCACCATTTAAATAAAAGTCTACTTATAATAGTCCGGGTCTTGTAACAATGCAGGATGTCACACACAGTGGTTGGAATGGGGCAAGGATAATACACATTACCAACACTTTACACAAACAAAAGCATTTAACTGCCTCTCAACAGCTGCAGCATTGCTCCCCTCTCCTTTCCCTGCTACCTGTGGTAATCTATTTCTCGGATTCTTGTCCAATCAAATTCATTGTCATCTGATTACACGAGTACAACCCGATGAAATAGCATTCTCTGGTCCTCGGTGCAAAACATGTAGACACACAACCAGACATAACACACAAACAACACACATGCAGGACAAGCATTTCATCCATAAAAATAAATAAAGTGTTTTGAGAATATGAGAGTCTTGGAGGGTGAGTGTGACCAGTTCCTTTGGTCGTTCAGCATTCTCACGGCCCGTGGGAAGAAACTGCTCCTCAGCCGGGTGGCGCTGGCTCTGATCCTCCTGTATCTCTTCCCCGACGGGAGCAGCTGCAAGTTGCTGCGTGTGCAGGGTGGAAGGGGGCCTTCTTCCGACAACGATCCCAGAGAATCACATTGATGGGTTGGAAGAAACCCCACCCTTACGATCCTGCGGATTGACCTCCAATCCATTTCTCTGCAGCAACTATGATGTAGCCGGCCAGGACACTTTCAATAGAGCTACTGTAGAAGGTCAACATGAAATTTTAATTATTCTCTTTCCTTGAGTGCTGCCTGACCTACTGAGCTCTCTCGCATTTTGAGGCCTTATTTTAGATTCCCCGCATCTGCAGTTTTTTGATTCAGCAGTTTTTTTTTAACTTGCTTTTCTCTGTTAATTTCAAAATGTCAATACTTTCTTCTCATTTCCCAAGGAGGAACATTACAGCTTCAAACAGCCAGCACTTATGACCCCTTTGTGGGCCTTTGTCTTGTGCTGTCCCAATTTGCTCGGAGTAGGCAGTTGGCAGCCAACCTCAATGGTTCCCATTGTAGCCTTTCTTCCTCAGATTTCAGCTCTGGCAGTCATTGTTTTCTTGCTTATCACCCTCCACTAGTTGTCCCCCACCTCAAACCCCTCACCTATAAGGTTAAAAGGGGAGAAGTTTGAGGGGGAACATTTGCAGGAAATTTCTTCACACAGCAAAAGTGGTGGGAGTGTTGAACGAGCTGCCAGCTAAAGTGGACTCAATCTTCACATTTAAGAAGAGTTTGGGATATGGAATGGGGGCAGGTCAGTGGTATGAAGTCGAATAATAGTTTGACACTCACTAGAAGGGCCTGTTGTCTGTCTGCAATGATCCTCACCACCCAGGCCATGCCCTTAAACGGCAGTTGGCGAGGTGGTTAGCGCAATGCTATTACAGCGCCAGCGATCGGGTCAGGGTTCGAATCCCGCGCTGTCTGCAAGGAGTTTGGATGTTCTACCCGTGCCTGCGTGGGTTTTCCTCGGGGTCTCCCACACTTCAAAATGTACAGAGCTGTTGGACAATTGGGTGATATGGACTCATGGGCCGAAAGGGCTTGTTACCATGCTGTACGTTCAAATTTTCTCACTGCTAACATTAGGAAGGAGGTACAGGAATATTGACATTACAAAATCAGCTTCTTCCCCTCTGCAATGGGAATGATGAACAGAAAATGAACCCTACCTTGTTTTTCTCGCACAGGTTATTCATGTTTTGAAATCTTGTATTTACGGAATTGGAATTTATTGTAATTTTGCACTTCATTCTGCACCTTTACTGCAGCTACAAAACAACACATGCAATAAATCTGATCTGAATCTATCATCCCATGTGCCCCTATTTTCCTCTCTGATTATCTATCTGTCACCTATTCTCACATTGTCTCTGAACTCTATTTACCCTCCCCTGGCTCCTCCTGCCCATCCTCCTTCACCCCTCTTTGGCCTACATATTGCTCTTCACTCCCTAATCCCTCTCCACTGTACAGTGGGTATCTACCCTTGCCACATTCAGTTCAGAAACGGGGTCTCAACCCAAAACTCCATTTCCTTCTACAGATGCATTTTTGCTCCACCTTCCAGTATTCGCAGTCTTGCTTCTCTATGTTGGTCCGGAGTCACACACAGACCCAGACTGAGAGAGGCGAGGCTCTTACCCCAAAGGGAAATTAGCAGGAATTGAAACACCAAAAAAAAATCTTCAGATGCTGGAATCTTAAATGAAATCAGAGAAGAGACAGATTCTCAGCGAATAAGGCAGCGGGAAGCACGGTTGGCATAGCTATATAAAGTACACTGTTTGACCTGCTGAGTTTCTCCAGCATTGTGTTTTTATTACAACCTACAAACCCTGTATGTTTTTGGAGGGTAGGAGGAAACCAGAGCACCCGGAGGAAACCCAGGTACGACACGGAGATAACAAACTCCTTACAAACAGTGCTGGATTCAAACCGGGGTCATAAGAAATAGGAGCAGGAATAGGATATCCAGCCCTATGTAAAAAAATCTATCCAACCTTGTCTTAAATAGATTTAGAGGTCGCCTCCAATGGGCAGCGAATTCCACAGATTCACCACCCTCTGGGAAAAGCAGTTCCTCCTCATCTCCGCCCTAAATCTACTCCCCTGAATCTTGAGGCTAGTTCTGGTCTCCCCCACCAATGGAAACAACTTACCTACCTCAATCTTATCTCTGTCTTTTATAATTTTATATGTTTCTATAAGATCCCCTCTCATTCTTCTAAATTCCAGTGAGTACGGTCCCAGGCTACTCAATCTCTCGATGATGGCGAGGCGCTAACCGTGTTAATAACAATGTGGAGATTAAATCGAAATTAATTTATTCTGGAGGCTTTGTTTGACGGAGGATTCTGAGCCTGTCTATTGGGCGTAGCGATGATTTTGTTTTTAGACGGTGCCAAAGAATCTTTAAATGTCTCTTCAAGGGGGTGAAGGGAAGCTTTGCTTCATGTCGTATCCAAAGATGGCACCTCAATGTGCAAACTTAGATTCAGGGCCCACATGTTGAAGTCAAGCTTGAAATCCCTTTCTGATGCTCGGCCACCTGTTCCACTTTCAGTGTACCTCTTCACAGAAATCCCCAAAAACATTTCAAAAGTTGCACCCTTCAGTGCGGTGATTTTCAGCCTTTTTTTTTCCCCACACACATACCACCTTAACTAATCCCTTATCAAGCACAAAGTACCTATCCCATAGGTGCTCTGTGGTTAGTAAGGGATTATTTAAGGTGGTGTGCAAGTGGAAAAGAAAAGGTTGAGAACCACTGCTTCAGTGGATTTTCATACGAAGGGAGAAGCCGTGCTTGGCAAAAGACAAAATTAATATTTATAACCAGAGCCACTTTCTTGAAACTGTATTTTCCTGCAAAATGCAGCAAATTTAAGATTGCAATAAAGTTTGTATTGACATCAAAATGAAATGGAAACAGACAGGGCAAATTTATTTCCTCTCAAATGCAGATTAAGGAAAAGGAACAAAAAATAACAAATGTCTGCATCGGATTATATTCTCTGACTGGCAGATCAGTTGGAGATACTTAAAAGCATGTCCCTCTCTCCATGATATGATGAGTTGGAAGCATCAATCCCAAGGATTACATTCATTACTTCTAATCCAAGATTTTGCAAAGCTCCCTCTTCCTCACACACCCACATTCAGCTCCAAAGCCCAAGCTTTAATATCATCACAGTCTGGTACCTTTTCTCCTTTGAAACTGTCAGCGATGCAATTACTGCTTCGAAACATTATTATCCTTCCATCTGTTAGCAAACCACCAACTCCCCTCAACCATTTTATCCAAAGCTCCTTATCTCAAATTATATCTATCAAGTAACGAAAGCCTTTCAGCGCACTTACAAGGTCCTGACTGTTGGTCCTTTAGGTCAATATTGGAAATTAATCCGAGTTAAATCCTCTCTTGCAGTGCCCTCTCCAGTGTTAAGTACTTTATTGATTAAGGCTCTTATTAACATTGGAGCACTGACCTCAGAACTGGTATAAACATTAACAGATTGGGAGCTGGGTAAATAGTGGATGACAGATGCTTGACGAAACAGCACACTCCAAACGAGATGGACGGGTCTCTGTCTCGTTCTGTGACATAAAGTTCTCTATCATACTGAACTTCCATTATGTCTTGATGACATCTGCTTCCTGAGGGGACAATTCGAACAGCCCAGGAAATGCAGAAACAAGGAGAAACAGGTAGAATTACACCAAAGCACAACAGGTCTGTTCGAAACTCGCTTCATCCTTCTTTCTCCTTCACATTTATTCTGCTTCCCTGCAATGTGTTTATGCTATACACAAGTTCCACCTTCCAACTTCACTCTGAAGTGGGGATACCAGCTCAGTCCGAAAGAAGGATTCCAACCTGCTACATCGACAATTCTTCCCCCGATCCACAGAAATTCTGGAGAAACTCGGCCTGTCTTGTAGGGTCCAGAGGAGGTAAAGATGCATTACCAACATTTTGGGCCTGAAACCTTCTTCAATCATTTGCTTATACTTTGAAGGACTCAGCCCCGAAATGTCAGTAATATATCTTTACATCTTATGAATGCGGTGAGACCAGCTGAGTTCCTCCAGCATTTCTGTGTGATTTTAACAACAATCTCGGCATATGCGGGCTTTCGTGTTTCACTCCCACTGATCCTGCTTGACTTGCTGTTCCTCCAGTGAACTGTGTGTCACTGTGAAGAACTGCTTCTTCCTCCCAGAGGCCATAAATCCCATACTCACCCATAGCCTTTGTGATCAAAGTGCCAAAACAGGATAAATATAGACTATGTTCAGCTGATTCCGATTACTCCTAGGGTAGATTACTGAACAGCAATATAGAACATCGAACAGTATAGCCCAGTGCAGGCCCTTCAGCCGTAGGTGTTGTGGCGACCCATGTATTTCTTTAAAAAAGTACTAAAGCCTCCCTACTTTGTAATCCTCTATTCTTATTCCATCTATATGCCTATCTAAGAAAAAGTCCCTTATGTTTCTGACTCCTCCACCATCCCTGGAAAGGCATTCCAGGTACCCAAACTCCGTTAAAAAACTTATCCCTGATGTCTCCCATAATGTCCCTCCCTTCACTTTAATACAGGTGTCCTCCGATGTTTGCTATTCTTGCCCTGAGAAACAGGCGCTGGCCGTCCACCCTATCTATACCTCTCATAATCTTGTATTCCTTTATTAAGTCTCTTCTCATCTCTTTTCGCTCCAAACAGAAGTCCCAGCTCTGCTAATTTTACCTCATAAGACTTATTTTCCAATCCAGGCAACATCCTGGTGAATCTCCTCTGCACCCTCTCCATAGCTTCCACATCCTTCCTATAATGAGGTGACCAGAACTGAACACAATACTCTAAGTGTGGTCTCACCAGAGATTTGTAAAGTTTCAGAATCAGGATTTATTGTTGTGAGCAAGTCATGAAATTCAGTGTTTTGCAGCAGCGACATACTGTAAATATTCATATTATAACCATCTTACAACATTACTATAAATTTTAAAAATGCACGAAAAGTAAGGCAGTGCCTTTGGTTCATTGATTATTCAGGAATCTGATGACATCTGATATCCTTGTGCCCCTGAGTGCTCGTATTTAGGCTCCTGTACTTTGTTCCTGATGGTGACAGAGTGAAGAGGGTATGGCCTTAGGTGGTGGAGGTCTTTGACTATAGAGGCTCCTTTTTTAAGACATCAAATCATATAGATATCCTCAATGGAATGCAGTCTGGTGCTTGTGATGTCGCTGAGTTAACAACCCTCTGGAGTTTATTCTTGCCCTGAGAGTTGGCGCCTCCATACCAAGCAGTGATGCCACCAGCTAGAATGCTCTCCACGGTGCACCTGTAGAAGTCTTTGGTGACATACCGAATCTGCTCAGACACCTCACAAAATAGAGCCGTTGGCGAGCCTTCTTTGTGATTGCATCAACGCGAAGGCTCAAGGACAGATCCTTGACAACATGACCTCTCAACTGTTGAACTCAATCCCCGTATTAATGAATCCCAACATCTGATAAGCCTTCTTAACTATTCGATCAACCTGCAAGGCGACCTTGAGGGGTGTATGGATTTGGATCCACGGTCCCTCTGTTCATCCATACTCTTAAGAAATTGACCGTTAACCCTGTTTTCAGCCTTCTGGTTTGATCTTCCAAAATGTATCAGCTAACACTTTCCTGGATGAACTCCATCCACCACATTTCCGTCCAACTCTGCATCGTTTTGTCAATAATATTCTCCCCTATTTGACTATTCACCAGAATGGCTTAGATTTTACTCCTGGGACAGCCTTACTTATGTCCAACCTAACAAGAATTTAACGTTAGAATCAGAATCTATTGTCTTTAAAATGTGATGAAATTCATTGTTTTGCAGCATTGTTGCAGTACAAACATTTATATCAACAGTCAAAGTCAGGCAGTGCCAGTGGTTCACTGATCATTCAGAAGCCTTATGATAGAGGGGGAAAAGCTGCCATTGTGGCACCAAGTGCTTGCCTTCAGGCTCTTGTAGCTGTTCTCCCTGTTGATAATAGAGTAAAGAGGGCATGGCCTGGGGGGATGGGGGTGCTTGAAGATAGAGGATGCTTTCTTATCTCAGAGCAACTCAAAGCTAATGGGAGAACTTCTGAACAATAATTAGAATTGGTGGGTTAGGATTGCTCAAAATATTCGGATTTGCAGATAAATTTGGGGTGCAGTCAAGAGAAGATTGGATAGGTACATGGATGGGAGAGGGTATGGAAGGCTATGGGTCTGGGGGCAGGTCGACTCTAAACTGATCCTTCATGCTATGTTACCAAAGCAATTGACCCCTTGTCATAACAGAATTATAGAACACTACAGACGGACACGGGCCCTTCTCGACGGAAAAATAGTTCACTGTGGACAATACGGCCTGAGTGTTCTGGTGTGATAACAAGAGATCATTTGCTTTAGTACAGTTGCGTGAAAGATCACTTTGGCCAAGATCACTTAAGCCAAGCCAAGAGTAGTGATGGGGGACCTCTGATATCCATCCAATTGGGATCCTTCCAAAAGGATGTATTTCCAACAGTGTGGTGCACCTGCATGTGTATAATTACTAAGCCGTGGCAGGGAAAAACTCTTTCAAATGGGTCATTATTGTGTTAGGTAGGCAACAGATTATTCTCTATATCATGCAAAAAAAAAGCACAGGAATTTCAAAAGCCAAGAGTGAGATGGAGAGAAGGTTTATCCCTGATGAAAGACTCAGCAGTTCACACAGAAAATGTGGAAGGAGAGGAAAAAAAAACCCAACATTTTGGGTGCAAGATCCTCATCAGGAAGGCTCCCAGAGACAAAACTTTAACTATTTTTCCTTTCATACATGCTAATTGATATGCTGAGTGTTTTAACTTTTTTTTCCTGTTTTTTATTACTCAAAGAAAAACAGAAAATTGGCAGTATTTGGGGAAAGAAACAAAGGAATACACAAGAATATTCAGATGCAGAGCACAACGGTTGCTGGAAAACTGGAAGGGGGGGCGGGGGGGTCGATGGAAATACCCGAAGGAGCAGTTACCAATTGAGGAGAGGGAAAATTGAGTTAATGCTAGAGGAAAATGACTTAACTTCAGAGACAACCAAGCTCTGACACAAACAGGAAAGGCAGGCTATCTGAAATCAGTGAATGTGATATCAAGTCTGAGAGCTGCACTGTGCCAAATTAGTTGAGCTTCCCCAAACTCATGTTCGACAAGAATAAGAGGTGAAATAAAGAGCGTTCAGAGTGGGAGTGGATTAAGAAATAAATTGACAGGCAATTGGAAGCTTAAGGTTTCATTTACAGAAAAACAGTCACTCAATCTGCTTTTTTGTTTCTCCAATGTAGGGGAAACGATTTCACGGAGTGAAACATGTCAATCTGCAGGGAGTGAGTGCAGTAAAAACATGACGCTGGAGAAACTCAGCAGGTCAAACTCTGTACTTTATCTTCTTCTTTGGCTTGGCTTCGCGGACGAAGATTTATGGAGGGGGTAAAAAGTCCACGTCAGCTGCAGGCTCGTTTGTGGCTGACAAGTCCGATGCGGGACAGGCAGACACGGTTGCAGCGGCTGCAGGGGAAAATTGGTTGGTTGGGGTTGGGTGTTGGGTTTTTCCTCCTTTGCCTTTTGTCAGTGAGGTGGGCTCTGCGGTCTTCTTCAAAGGAGGTTGCTGCCCGCCGAACTGTGAGGCGCCAAGATGCACGGTTTGAGGCGTTATCAGCCCACTGGCGGTGGTCAATGTGGCAGGCACCAAGAGATTTCTTTAGGCAGTCCTTGTACCTTTTCTTTGGTGCACCTCTGTCACGGTGGCCAGTGGAGAGCTCGCCATATAACACGATCTTGGGAAGGCGATGGTCCTCCATTCTGGAGACGTGACCCATTCAGCGCAGCTGGATCTTCAGCAGCGTGGACTCGATGCTGTCGACCTCTGCCATCTCGAGTACTTCGACGTTAGGGGTGTAAGCGCTCCAATGGATGTTGAGGATGGAGCGGAGACAACGCTGGTGGAAGCGTTCTAGGAGCCGTAGGTGGTGCCGGTAGAGGACCCATGATTCGGAGCCGAACAGGAGTGTGGGTATGACAACGGCTCTGTATACGCTTATCTTTGTGAGGTTTTTCAGTTGGTTGTTTTTCCAGACTCTTTTGTGTAGTCTTCCAAAGGCGCTATTTGCCTTGGCGAGTCTGTTGTCTATCTCATTGTCGATCCTTGCGTCTGATGAAATGGTGCAGCCGAGATAGGTAAACTGGTTGACCGTTTTGAGTTTTGTGTGCCCGATGGAGATGTGGGGGGGCTGGTAGACATGGTGGGGAGCTGGCTGATGGAGGACCTCAGTTTTCTTCAGGCTGACTTCCAGGCCAAACATTTTGGCAGTTTCCGCAAAGTAGGACGTCAAGCGCTGAAGAGCTGGCTCTGAATGGGCAACTAAAGCGGAATCAAAGGTCTCATGAGACATGGAATGGTTGATGGAGCAGGAAGTCACAGAGGCAAGAGTCCATTCAGAATCAAGAGAGAAAGGGGAAGGGAAGAAAAGATGTGTCAGGTGGTGGAGGCCCATTTGAAGACGAAGGAGGATAATTTACTGCATATGAAGTGCAAGTAAAGGTGGGAAGTAAGAACAAGGGAAACTCTCTTATTTTGCTGGAAGAGGAATTGAGAGCAGAACTAAAGGGAAATAGAGACTTGAGGTGAAGCACGAAAGTCTGCAGACACTGTGATTGAACAAAAAACACCTGGAAATGCTGGAAGAACTCAGCTGGTCTCACAGCATGCATAGGAGCTAAAGTTATGTTACCGACTTTTGGGGCCTGAGCTCTTTTTCAAGGGATAACAAAAAGCAGAAAGTCATCTCGATAAAGACTGAAGAATGGCGGGGGGGAGGGTGGGGGGTGGAGTCCAGATAAATAGCCAAAAGGTGTTAATAGGATAAGAGAAGTGAGAATTGATTTTGGTTCTGTGAAAGGAGACAGAGGGAGAGAGTTGGGAAAAGGCAACAGAAGGAAGGGGGTCATTTTAACAGAAATCGAAGAAGTCGATGTCAATGCCATCCGGTTGGAGGGTGCCCAGATGGAAGATGAGGTGTTGTTCCTCCAATTTGCGGGTGTGCATGAGACTACGGACAGACATGTTGGCGAGGGAATGAGACAGGGAATTAAAATAAGTGGCCACTGGAAAATCCACACAAGACAGAGCCAAAGGGCTCAACAAAGCGATCTCCCACATCAAAATGTTGGAAACAACAAGTTGGTCAGGTGGCATCTAAGGAGACAGAAGAGTTAATATTTCAGGTCAATGACCCTTTTTCAGTCTGATGAAGGGTTATCAACACCATCATTAACATCGATTTCTCTGAGAAGAAAGCAGAAGAGTTCATTTACAAATGGAATATTAAATGATTGTCTGGATATGGCAACAAATTAATAAATGTAGAAGTCTAACAGTGGGGTTCTCTTCAAAAACACCCATGTATCAAAATTAGTTAATACTAATGGCATTAGGAAATAAAATCCTGACACTTGGCACTAAAGGGATCAAGTTTAGGACCAGCCATGGCCTTGCTAATGTGTAGTGACGTGGAGGGTCTCCTTCAAAAGGGGATCACAGGTAAATTTCTATCTAAGATGTATTTCCTATGGCAGGGCAACAGCCTGAAACTAGGCTTGCACAAATCGAGGGAAAGGTGGGAGACAGATTTGGGGAAAAGGATTCAAGAACAATATTGGTCCAAATCTGATAACATGATATAATTTATTAATTTCAGATATAGATTGTTATCATACACTAATTATACCTTACACTGCAAAAATTGCACAGTTTAAAATCTGAAATTCCAGACTAGTGTTTTCGGTGTGGTATAGAGGTTGGAACACTTATACATTCAACTTGGCTATGCGTGAAAGTAAGACTTAGCAGAAATTTTGACAAAAATTATAGAAGTAGATTTTCTATTGGAACCAGAACTGCATTTATTGAGCAATCTTATGGTTATTGGCACAAAACTATCAAAATATCAAATCCAGTTGGTGAAGACTGCACTAGCGGTAGCCAGGAAATATATCGCTGTTACATGGAAGTCTGACTCCCACCCCCCCACTTATTACTCGCTGGAATATGGAAACGCAAAGTTGTGCCCCTGCAAAAGATAACTTAGAATCTTGGAAAGAAAGGTTTACCAGAATGTTACCTGGGTTTAAGCATCTAGAGTATAGGGAGAGATTGGACAGATTAGGTCTTTATTCTTTGGAGCGTAGAAGGTTGAGAGGGGATTTGATAGAAGTATTTAAGATTATGAAAGGGATAGACAGAGTGGATGTGGATAGACTATTTCCGTTAAGAGGAGGAAAGATTAAAACAAGAGGACATGAGTTAAGAATTAAGGGGTTTAGAGGTAACATGAGGGGGAACTTCTTTACTCAGAGAGTGGTAGACGTGTGGAATGAGCTTCCGGGAGAAATAGTGGCGGCGGAGTCAATTGTATTATTTAAGAAAAGGTTGGACAGGTATATGGATGAGAAGAAGATGGAGGGTTATGGGCATTGTGCAGGGAGGTGGGACTAGAGAGGGGTGTTTGGTTCGGTGCAGACTAGAAGGGCCTAATGGCCTGTTTCCATGCTGTAAATTGTTATGTTATGTTAAATATGACATTTGTTAAAATATGGCAACCTTACTTGAATCGTACTGGCTTAAGGATATAATTAACTTCCCCAAAAAGATTTAAATAATATAGTTAGGTTGAATTCCTGAACATCAAGATACCGACTAATTAATGATAGCAGCTCAAACACCCCTTCTTTTTTGGACAATTGTATTCATACTTTGATGAAGGGTTCAAGTCCGAAACATCAGTTATATGTCTTTATCTTTGCTATATAGAGTACACTATGTGACCTGCTGAGTTTCTCCAGCATTGGGTTTTTACTTCAACCATGGCGTTTGCAAACTTATGTGTTTTACTTTTAACCATTAACACTGTTTTTCTGTCTCCAGATATCGCTTGACCAGCTTCATATTTCTACCATTTTCTTTTGGCCTTCCAGCTTTTGAGTTAATTCTGATTGAAAGAATTACATGAACCTCAGGTCTTAAGTTGAGCACCGACAGATGCACGTTAATTCTCAGCTCGGCCACAACCTCATTGAAAGGCGGAACAGGCCTAAGGAGCTAAATGGCCTCCTCCTGCTCCTATGTTTGCTGGGAGTGTCAGCCCAGATTACATGGGTGAACACAGCTCTCTGGAAACTGATTGTTTGAGAGGCTGGGTTGTGGTGTACAAAGTTGGTGTTAACCTGAACGTGACCCTGAGCTGATCCGAGCTGGCTTATTATACAAACGACCAACATACAATGAAACTCATTCCAGAGACTGAGGAAATACAGCATTGCTGCTTGTTAGCATTTCCGAATGGCAGGACTGCTAATTTCCAGGAGCTGCATAAATCATTGTTCTTTTCCTTTTCAAATAAAAACATAGGTTATTGCGGTAATGTTACAAATTTAGGATTGGACAGTCAAAGCTGTTCAGAGACCCAACTCATAACAGTGGCCTTGGCAATAATTCAGTTTCTTTATAAGTAACTCATGTAATGTTTCCTTTTGGGGGAAAAAAAAGAATTGCAGTGATATTCATTATGGTGTTCCTCAAACAGTGAAAACCTTTGTGGCATTTTAGATTCAGATTTATTATCACAGGACATACATAATATCACGTACAACCCTGAGATTCCTTTTATTCCTGTGGGCAAGGCAGAATTACCACTTATTGGAAGTTAAAAAAAACTTTACACAATGTACACATGTAAACAAATAAAGAAACGTAAAGAACTGACTGTGCAATGCAGAGGAAAAAAATTCAATAAAGTGGAAGAGTCTTCCTGGTTTGAGTTTGTTGTTGAGCAGTCTGATGGTGGAGGGGTAGCAGCTGTTCCTGAACCTGTGATGTGAGTCTTGTAGCACCGATACCTCTTCCCTGATGGCAGCAGTGAGAACAGAACGGGTGCTGGGTGGTGTTCCCCGTTGATGTTCTCGATAGTGGAGAGGGTTTTAACCCATGATGTCCTGGGCTGTGTACACTAGCTTTTGCAAGTTCATGTAATTATACCATTGGCCTGATCAGAGAACATTCAAGACTTCCCTCAATGTCTTGAATGAATTATCACACAAGTAAAATCGACGCCCAAAACATTAACCAAAGTGAGAAGCTTTAAATAAAATCACGGAAGCTAATGGCAGAGGATGACCATTCAGCCCATCCCAATCTGTGTGCATATACAGCATGAAATTTTAAAGTCAAATGGAACACTGGCCAATATTGCAAGGGGTATGGAGTATTGAAACAGAAAATCTCCAAGGAGCTTTAGAGGGCAAAATGAGACCATAAGTTACAGTAGCCATTCCCAACCTATGCCTCCACCACCCGCGCCCTCCCCCCCCCCCAGCTTCCCACAGGTCTCTCTGTCCCTCAATCCTTAGTGGGGCCTTACATTTACTCCAAATGTGCGATGTACAGACTGAAGGATAAATGTTGACCAGGTCAAATGGAGAACTCCCAACCACAAGATCCTCAAGGTTCATTGGAAAAGATTAAATCAAGCCTCACTGTTATATCTTTTTGAATGACGGCAGCTTTGACAATCCAGCAACTCCTTAGTATGCTTGCAAAGTTTCAACCCAAATTACTTGTCCTTCAAATGATTTTGAAGAATTTAAATTCTGCTGAGAGAATGTTGATGCAAGGAACTGTTGTCAGCAAAATCAATCATAAGGTTGATGGCTTGCCTGAGAAACCATGTTCAATAAAACTCTTCAGGGAAAGAAACCTGTGATGATTGGCCTGCCTGTTATATCAATCCCACATGAGTGTCATTCATTCATAAATGCTTAGAAATGCTCAGAAACCGTGCAATTATATCAAGTCAGCCCACTGGCCCATCGAGTCCTCTCCATCATTCTAATCTACCAACTCAGGCCCACTCCACGGCCTTCTCCCCATAACCCTTGACGTGCTGACTAACCAAATACCTGTCAATATCCGCCTTAAATACACCCAACATCCTGGCCTCCACAGCCGCCTGTGGCAACAAGTTCCACAGACTCACAAGCCTCTGACTAAATAAATGTTTCCACATCTCCATTTTAAATTGACACCTTTTTATTCTGAAATTATGCCCTCTTGTCCTAGAATTTTAAAGATGTTCATTGTGGGTCAAGAGGAACCAAAGTAAAGGGAATTCACTTTATAGTGAATGGATCCGATGTCTCTCAGAGGGATGTAATTCTCCTCCTCTGAGGTACATTGGTCTCAGACACCCACTGGGCACCATCACACAAGAAAAACTCAAGGAAAGGACAAGTAATTGGGCTAACAACCACAGCACAAATCTGAGGCAAATCCTTTATTGACCAGATGAGAAAATGTAAGAGGATGAGAAGGCAAAAAGTAGTCATTTTTCATGAAGGGAGAACATGTTCTGGTGTACGAACAATCAGAATTGCCCAGCAACCAAATCTTCTGTAACTGCAGTCAGGAAGTTCTTCATACACAAAGCAAGATCTTCTATTGCCCAGAATAGAATCGAAGATTTTATTAACTCAAGAATTAGATTTACCAGAATGCTCCCTGGATTGGAGAATGTCTTATGAGGCAAGGTTAACAGAGCGAGCGCTTTGGAGTGAAGAAGGATGAGAGGTGACTTTATCGAGGTCTACAAGATTATGGGAAACATAACCCTATCATGGTGGACAGCCAACACCTTTCTCCAAGAGGAAGAGTAGCAAACACCATAGGACATCTGTGCAAGGTGAGGGAAGGAAAGAACAGGGGAGATGTCAAGGGTACACAGAGAATAGTGGGTGCCTGGAATGCATGGTCAGGTGTAGTGGTAAATAGGGACATTTTAAAAACTTTTTGACAGGCAGGCACATGGATACAAGAAAAGTAGAGGATTATGGGTGTGAGGTAGCGTAGGTTTAGCTTATTGAGTAGGTTTATATAGGTCAGCACGACAATGTGGGCTGAAGGGCCTGCACTGTGCTGTAATGTTCCATGTTCTATGTTCTATGTTCTAAAGAATGCTCGATCTAGAGTGGCGCACTGCCCTTCTCGCGAACCCATCAGCCTGGGCCCATTCCAAAGACTCTCTTGCTTTCCCGTGAGATGTTGGCAAGCAGAGTGAGTACTGGAGCAGCCTTCATGTTGTGTCCTTCTGCTCGGAAACACTCTGCTCATGACTGTATGGATTTAGATTCCAGCCACGGACTTCTCCAGAAGTTCACATGCCTCTCCAAGCTGTACAAGCAGTGATGTGGTCAGAGGAAAAATAGTGCAGATTTTTAAAATACTTTTCAAACAAGCTCGGAAAATAAAATCCATTCCTTACCACATCACCACTTCCTCGCTGTTCACACCATAAACTCCCTCCCCAGCCCCTTGCACAACATTCTCCCGAACATTTCGGCCCAAATAAAACAAGGCAATTTAACTATTCACTAAAGCATTTACCAAGCCACTGACTAAAGAAGATGAGAGATAACTCGGAGCATAAGACCATAAGATATAGGAGCAAAAGTTGGCCAATCGGCCCATCAAGTCTGCTCAACCAATCCATCATGAGCTGATCCATTCTCCCGCTCAGCCCCACTCCCCTGTCTTCTCCCCATAACCTTTGATACCCTGACTATTCACATACCTATCAACCTCTGCCTTAAATATATACACTGACCTGATCTCCACAGCCCCCCGTGGTAGCAAATTCCAGAGGTTCACCCTTCACCTGCTCAAGAAATTCCTTCTCTTCTCTGTTTTAAATGGGCGTCCTTCCATCGTGAAGTTGTGCCCTCTTGTCCTTGACTCACCTGCCATGGGAAACAACTTTCCCATATCTACTCTGTCCACTCCTTTCAACATTCAAAAGGACCCTTTCATGAGGACCCTTTCATTCTTCTGAACTCCTAGGAGTGCAGTTCAAGAGCCATCAAACGTTCTCCAAATGCAAATCCCTTCATTTCAGGAATCATTCCTGTAAATCTTTTCTGAGTCTTCTCCAATGCCAGGACATCCATTCTTAAATAAGGAGCCCAAAACTGTACCCTGTACTCCAAGTGAGGTCTCACCAGTGCCTGAGAAAGCCTCGACATCACATCCCTGCCCTTATATCCTATCCTTCCAGATATGAATGCCAACATTTCATTCGCCTTCTTCTCACTGACTCAACTGGAGGTTAACCTTTCACATATCCTGCACAAGGACTCCCAATCCCCTTTGCACTTCCGAATTTTGAATTTTCTCCCCATCTAAATAGAATGCCTTTTTATTGCTTCTACCAAAGTGGACGACCATACACTTCCCAAACACTGTATTTCATTTGCCACCTTTTGGCCCATTCTCTTAATCTATTCAAGTCTCTGTGCAGCTTCTCCATTTCCTCCTCACGCTCTACCCCTCCAACTGCAAAATTAGCCACAAAGCCACTTATTCTGCAACCCAAATCATTAACCTTGAGCGTAAAAAGAAGTGGCCCCAACACTGACCCCAGCAGAACACCACCAGTAAACGGTAGCCAACCAGAATAAGATCTCTTTATGCCCACTCTCTGTTTCTTGCCGATCAGCCAGTGCTCTACCCATGCTCATATTTTTCCTGTAATTTCATGGGCTCTCATCTTGCAGCCTCATGTGCAGCACGTTGTCAAAGGCCTTATAAAAGTCCAAATTTTCAACATCCACAGCATGTCCTTTAACTAGCCTGATGAGGTTTCCTCAAAAAATTGCAGTATGTTTGATAGGCAAGATTTTCCCTTGAGGAAACAATCTTGATTTGGCCTATCTTGTCATGCACCTCTCAACCATTCATCTGAATGCTCTTTAATGATTACAATTCGGCATTTGACACAATCATGCCCTCAAACTGATCAGCAAACTCCAAGACCTTGGACTCAACACCCTAGTATGTAATTGGATCATGAATTTCCTCACCTCCAGACCACAATTAGGGAGGATTGGTAAGAACATCCCCTCCACAATCTCCATCAGTACCAGAGCACCACAGGGCTGTGGCTTAGCCCCCTGCTCTACTCACCTTATACCTATGACTGTGTGGCTCAGTACGACAATAACACCATCTACAAGCTTGCTAACAATACCACGGTATAGTAATGGGTTGTATAAAGGAAGGTGATGAGTCATCATACAGGAGGGAGATTGAAAACTTGGCGGGATGATGCACCAACAACAACCTTGCACTCAATGTCACCAAAAGAGCTAATTGTTGACTCCAGGAAGGGAAACCCAGAGGTGTACTATCCAGTGATCATTGGGGGATCAGAGGTGGAGAGTGTGAGCAAATTTAAGTTCTTGGGAATCACTATCTCAGAAGATCTTTCCCAGACATCAATGGCATCGTGAAGAAAGCATGAACAGCTACTTCCTCAGGAGTTTGTGGAGGTTTGGTACGACATGAGAAACCCTAGCAAATTTCTACAGAGGTGTGGTGGAAAGTGTGTTGACCAGCTGCATCACGGGAATGGGGAAACCAATGCCCTCCGAGCGTAAAGCCCTCCAAAAGGTGGTGGACACAGCCCAGGACATCACAGGCAAAACCCTCCCCACTATTGAAAACATCTACGAGAAGCACTGCCGTCAGAGAGCAGCAGCAATCATCAACGATCCACATCACCCAGCACACGCCCTGTTCTTGCTGCTACCATCAGGAGAGAGGTCAAGGTTCCACAAGACTTGCACCACCAAGTTCAGGAACATCTGCAACCCCTCCACTATCAGACTCCTCAATGACAAACTCAACCAGGGACTCATTTAAGGACACTTTTTTGTTCACTTTATTGATATTTTTATTCTTTCTGTATTGCAGTTTGTTTACATTCATTATCGTTTACAGTTCTTTATTTGTTCACATGTAATTGCTGTGTACAGTTTATTTTGCACTACCAATAAGTGGTAATTCTGCCTCGCCCGCAGAAAATGAATCTCAGGGTTGTATGTGATGTCGTGTATACACACTGACAAGAAATCTGAAATCTCCAGGTACTCCATAACCTCATTCTTGACAATAACTCCACCAACTTCCCATCACTGATGTTAGGCTATCAGGTCGATGATTTTCTTTCTGCTGCCTCCCTCCCTGTTTAGATAGCAGAGTAACCTTTGCAATTTTCCAATCCTCCGATCCACGCCAGAGTCTACTGATTCTTAGAAGATCATTACCAATGCCTCAACAATCTCTAAAGCCACTTTGTTCAGAACCCAAGGGTGCATTCTGACTGGTCTGGGAGACTTATCGACCCTTAGAACTTTCTGCTTCTCAAACACCTTCTCTCTGGTGATCATGACTGCACTCACTGCACTTCCCCGACACCCTTGAAAGTCCAGTATACTGCTAATGTCTTCCACAGTGATGCAAAATATTCAGTTTGTCTGCCATCTCCTTCTCTCCCATTATAATTTCTCCAGCATCATTTTCTATTGGTCCAATATCTGCTCTTGCCTCTTTTTTTTAAATCTTAATATACTTAAAAAATCTTTTAGTGTCCTTTTTGATATTACTTGCTAGCTTCTTTTCCGTCCCAATGACCTTCTTAGTTTCCTTCTGTACACTTTTAAAAGCTTCCCAGTCTTTCCACAAATTTTGCTTTCTTGTCTGTCTTTTCTTTTGCTTTGGCTCCGACTTCTCTTGTCAGCCACAGTTGTGTCATTTTTCCATTCAAATATTTCTTTATTTTTTGGAATATATCTTAGACAACGTGCAAGCTTATCAATATTGATGTTGGGAAACAGGTCTCAACACATGAGAACTTTCCCCAACATGCACACCCAACCCCAGGCTAGAATTACCTGAGGAATTCTTTACAGATCTCAGGTTGGAACTGAGCTAGATTCCAGAACCAATTACATAGAACGTACAACATTACACACAGTTCAGGCCCTTCAGCCCACGATGTTGTGCCTGCTTCTAGGAACCTACTGAGCCATCTAAATTTTCCCTCCCTCACACCCATAACCCGCTATTTTTCTTGCATCCGTGTGCCTGAGTATTTTATATGTCCCTATTTTACCAGCCACCATCACCACCTCTGGAAACACATTCCAGGTTCCCTGTGCAAAAAAACAAATTGGAATCAGAATTTATTGTCATGACCAAGTCACAAAATTTGTTGTTTTGTGGCAACATCACAGTGTAAACATTTATAACGGTCACCTTACAACAATAAATAATGCACAAAATGTCAAAGTACGGCAGTGTGGTTCTCTGATAAATCAGGAAACTGATGGCAGAGGGGAAGATGCTGTCTTTGTGCCATTGGATACTCACCTTCAAGATTCTGTACCTTTTTCCCCATTGATAGCATGGTCTAGGTGGTGGGGATCCTTGAGTATAAAGGCTGCTTTCTTACTCTCTTGAAGATGTCCTTGGAGTGAAATCTAGTGCTCATGATGTTGCAGGCCGAGTTAACAACCCTCTGAAGTTTTTTCTCGTCCTGAGCATTGGCACTTCTGCACTAGACAATGATGCAGAGAAGTCAATGTAGAAGATTACAAGAGTCTTCGGTGACAGACTGAATCTCCTCAAACACCTCATAAAGTATATCCTCTGACAAGCCTTCTTCATGTTTGCATCGACATTGAGGCTCGGAAATGTTGACACCCAGGAATTAGAGGTTCCACCACTGAGCCCTCGATAAGGACTGAATCGTGCTCTCCTGACTTCCTCCTGAAGTCCATAATCGTCTCCTTGACTTTGATAAACATAGACCTCTATTAAGACACCTCTCAACCTTCTTCACTCCAAAAAGTCCTAGCTCTTTAACCTTGCCTCATAAGACATGATCTCCAATCCAGGAAACGTCCTGGTAAATCCCCTCTGCACTCTTTCCAAAGCTTCCACATCCTTCCTGAAATGCGGTGACCAGAACTAAACACAATATTTCAAGTGTGGTATCATTAGTTTTACATAATAATAACCATTACCGCAGAGGAACAGGCCAACTTGGCCCTTCTAGTCCATGCTGAACACTTTCTCACTCCTAACCCCATTGACTTAGACTCAACCCATAACCCTCCATTCCTTTCCCAACCATATACATATCTAACTTCTCCTTAAACGCTAATATCAAACCTGCCTCAACAACTTCGTCTGGAAGCTCGTTCCACACACCCAACACTCTCTGAGTAAAGAAGTCCCCCATCATGCTTCCTCTAAACTTTTTCCCCCCTAACTCTCTACTCATGTCCTCACATTTGTATCTCCCCCTTTCTTAAAGGAAAAAAGCTTCTCCACGTCAACTCTATCTAGACCCCTAATCATTTTAAATACCTCAATCAAATCCCTTTCCAACCTTCTATTTTTTTTTTTTTATTTTTTTTTTTCTTTGGCTTGGCTTCGCGGACGAAGATTTATGGAGGGGGTAAAAAGTCCACGTCAGCTGCAGGCTCGTTTGTGGCTGACCAGTCCGATGCGGGACAGGCAGACACGATTGCAGCGGTTGCAAGGGAAAATTGGTTGGTTGGGGTTGGGTGTTGGGTTTTTCCTCCTTTGCCTTTTGTCAGTGAGGTGGGCTCTGCGGTCTTCTTCAAAGGAGGCTGCTGCCCGCCAAACTGTGAGGCGCCAAGATGCACGGTTTGAGGCGTTATCAGCCCACTGGCGGTGGTCAATGTGGCAGGCACCAAGAGATTTCTTTAGGCAGTCCTTGTACCTTTTCTTTGGTGCACCTCTGTCACGGTGGCCAGTGGAGAGCTCGCCATATAATACGATCTTGGGAAGGCGATGGTCCTCCATTCTGGAGACGTGACCCATCCAGCGCAGCTGGATCTTCAGCAGCGTGGACTCGATGCTGTCGACCTCTGCCATCTCGAGTACCTCGACGTTAGGGGTGTGAGCGCTCCAATGGATGTTGAGGATGGAGCGGAGACAACGCTGGTGGAAGCGTTCTAGGAGCCGTAGGTGGTGCCGGTAGAGGACCCATGATTCGGAGCCGAACAGGAGTGTGGGTATGACAACGGCTCTGTATACGCTTATCTTTGTGAGGTTTTTCAGTTGGTTGTTTTTCCAGACTCTTTTGTGTAGTCTTCCAAAGGCGCTATTTGCCTTGGCGAGTCTGTTGTCTATCTCATTGTCGATCCTTGCATCTGATGAAATGGTGCAGCCGAGATAGGTAAACTGGTTGACCGTTTTGAGTTTTGTGTGCCCGATGGAGATGTGGGGGGGCTGGTAGTCATGGTGGGGAGCTGGCTGATGGAGGACCTCAGTTTTCTTCAGGCTGACTTCCAGGCCAAACATTTTGGCAGTTTCCGCAAAGCAGGACGTCAAGCGCTGAAGAGCTGGCTCTGAATGGGCAACCTTCTATACTCCAAAGAATAAAGACTTAACTTAATTAACCTTTTATAGAGCTGCAACATTACCTCACAACTCTTGAACTCAATTCCCCGACTAATGAAGGCCAGCATTCCATAAGCCTTCTTAACTACCCTATCAACCTGGGTGGCAACCTTGAGAGATTTGATCTGAAGACAGAGGAAATAAAATAGACTATTCAGCCCATCGAGTCTTCCCCACCATTCAATCATGAGCTGATCCATTATGCCACTCATCCCAACTGCCCAGTCTTTTTCCATTCACATTTGATGCTCTGGCTAATCAAGAATCTAGGAATCTCTGCCTTAACTGCACCCAATGACTTGGCCTCTACAACCACCTGTGGCATCACATTTCACAGATTCACCACTCTCTGGCTAAGAAATGTCTTCACATCTCTGTTCTAAGTGGACGCCTTTCAATCCTGACATTGAACCTTCTTGTCCTACACCCTCCCACCATGGGAAACAAACTTTTTATATCTATTCTCACCATGCCTTTTCAAATTTCAAAATGTTTCAGTGAGATCCCTCTCATTCTCTTAAATTCCAACAAGTGCAGGCCAGGAGCTGTCAAACATTTCCCATATGAAAACCCTTTGAATCCTGGAATCATCCTTGTGAACCTCCTTTGAACCCTCTCTAATGTCAGCACATCCTTTCTTCAATAAGGAGCCCAAATCTGCTCACAAATCTCCACGTGAGCTCTCACCAGGGCCTTCTAAAGCCTCAACATCATATCCCCAAATCAGCTCACAAAACTCCACGTGAGCTCTCACCAGGGCCTTCTAAAGCCTCAACACCACATCCCTGCTCTTAAATTCTATTGATGAACGCCAGCGTCGCATTCGCCTTCTTCAGCACTAACTCAACCTGCAAGTTTACCTTCATGCAGCCCTCCTGCATGAGGGCTCCCAGGTCCGGATGGATCTGGGGATTTTAAAATTTCTCCCCAATTTGGAAAATAATCTGCCCCTTCTATTTTTTCTACAAAAGTGAATGACCATATGCTTTCCATTTGTTTTTCATTTGCCGCTTCTCCTGACTCCCCATTCTCCTAATCTGTCTTAAGTCCTTCTGCAGCCTCCCTGTTGCCTCAATACTCTCTTTCCTCCACCTGTGTATCTATGGATTTGGACCCCAAGGTCAGTTTAACAGCTCACGAGAGGTAAACGAGCAGAAATCAATTGCTATTAAATAGGTATGAGGGTGACATAGTACAAAGACCTATTGACTGCACTATTGACACAGCACAATTTTTTATGCTCTTTGATTTATTTCCAGCAACATTTATTATTGATTGCTTCTCCTTTTAAATGTTATTTTAATTCCTTTCATGTGTTGTGTGTTTTTCTAAAAACACAAAAATGCTGGAGGAACTCAGCAGGTCTCGCAACATCCTTAAGAGGTAAAGATATTGAACTAATATTTTAGGCCCTTCAAGGTATGAGTCAAAACAGGCTGGTGCCTGAATGAAAAGGCTGGAGAGAAGTTAAGAAAGGGCAGGGGGAGGAGCACAAACCAACAGACATAATTGGTGTTAATTGGACATGGATTGGAGGACAGGAAAGGGAGAGGTGAGAATTGATTGGGGAAGGGGGGTTGGGCTCAGTGAGTGCAGAGGTGGGGGAAAGGAGATAAGGGGAAAGTGAGCGAGAGAGAGCTAGAGAGGAGACATAGGGATAGTTGGGCGGGGGAGGGGATAGGGAGGAGGGGAGGCTAACAGAAACCAGAGAAGTCAATGTTCCTACCATCCAGTTGAAGGGTGCCCAGACAAGCTATGTGGTATCATTCCTCCAATTTGCGTGTGGTCTCAGGTCTGGTAATGTATGAGACCATGGACAGACATGTCAGCAAGGGAACGGTGCGAGGAATTGAAATGGGTGGTCACTGAGAGTCCCCACTATTGTTCCTGGGAAGTGGTAGCAAGTAGGCTTTCCTTTCATCTGTGCATTGTACTTAGGTGCATGATAATAAAATTCACTAATTGCATGGGATATTAGGCCATAATTGATGCCAGCCATTTTAAACCTTCCCTTATTCTTCCTTAACTGACTTTTTAAAAAAATTCTCCTGCAGATTTCCCTTTATTTGCCTATCTGCATTTCCAATGAATGCATCAATAACACTGGACAACAATTTTTTTCAAAAGATTTGCTTTCTGGAAATTGGGGATTATAATAGACAAATTCAACATCAAGCTGAACACAAAAATAATTTCAGATTTGCTGGATCAGGTAGGAAGCTGGAGAAACATTAACTTTTATTGAATCTAGTATGTTTAATTGCTTTTGTTCAACTGACCTAACAAAAATTCCCACTGATTTTCATTTGTTCTCTGCATCTGATGCCTTTTGTGTCAGTCTCCAACAATAGTTGGGCAGCAGCGATGGATTCAAGTTCCCCTGATTCCACTTTTCCAAGGTCACATTGTCCTGGTGAAATCTTTCACCCTGTTCCCTGTTCATCTCTAACCCCTTTTAAATCGCAGCACCTGGAAGCACCTTTCAAATCGCAGGGGGATCTACCCATTAAATCACCAACCCGACGTCTTAAAGGAGATCCCGTCCAGGCAATGATGCGTGACGCACTCAACAGAAGTACGGCCGGATGTTCGGATGCTGGCTGCCCAGTGACGCACACACACAAGCGCAGATGTCACCAGAATAAGCGGGTCAGCCATTTTCATTTTGAAATCGGCTACGGACGAGACCAAGGTAAGTTTAACTGGGTTCCCTGACTACCTCTGAGGTAGGTCATGGACCCAGTTGGACCCTTTCAGACTGGCATGTAACTGGGGTGCGAACCGGGCATTTTGCCCGGTTAACCCCACTTTACACGGAAGTTTGAAAGGGCCTACTGACTGCACCAAGATCAGCAGTGAAAAAAATCCAAGTGCAAATGCAGAAAATGAATTCAATGACATGCTGCACTTCATGGTTTTGTATCCTTGAAGTAGACTTGAAAATATGGCAGGAAATCACAAAAATATGCTAAATTTAAAATAAAGGTACGTGATAGGAAATTTTTACAGTGATTTTTGTGATCAGCAGCCCAAAACCCATAAAAATACACCCAAAAGTGTTCAGGAAGAATAGTCCTACTTATAATAGGCCTCCAAATAACTTTGTGATAGCAAGCTCTACATTCTCACCAATCTGCCAAAGAAGTTGAGAAAACAATTGGGGAAGTTAAGGGAATAAGTGGAATTTGCTGGAGCACTACCTCTCAATCAAAATGACGCCAGCACATTTGTCTTGGAACAATGCTTGCCCTCGAAACTGCTGGAGATAAGGGCTGGTCATGGTGGATTGAGGGTAACATGGTTTCTGGTGCACTGACAATGGAGAAGAGAGCGTACCCGTAGATCAGTAGTGGATATGGACACACGTGATTCAAATGAGGAAAGAATTGAAGGAGGGGGAGAGAGAAAGAGAGAAAGAGAGAGAAAAATCTGACACCAACTATTCCAAAACTATTCACAACCAAAAGGACGAATACCTCACAGTTCAAATCAGTGGCCTATTGAAATTGAAGGATGATTGATTGACAGTCTTTCTCAATGATCACATTGTTCTCAATAGTAACTTAAATTTTTGCGATGACTTGAATGGGAAAATATTATAAAAATGAAGCAAAACAAAAATGATGTGATAGCCAAGACTAAGACGCATTTTTAGAAAAACACAGACAAATTGGCCGGAAATAGCAGCTCTAACTTTCCAGCCAATTCGCCAGATAGACAGTGCCTCGTGTAGAAACTATTGCCCTTCCAGCACCTGACCCACAAGTTTTTCCGAGTTGCTCTGATCAACCCCCCCCAACACCCCCCCCCCACTTCCCTCTCATGAGAAAGAGACATGTTTCTCATTTGAGAGCAATGCATTCTGCAGATGCTGCTCTGAAGGTCTCTCTCAGACACATCCACAGGAGGCAAGAAATAGAGGCTTGGAGTTTTCTCCCCTTTATGACAGCTGCACAAATCAAAATGCTTTCCTCTTTTTTTCATTTAACTTGAGAGATTTTGCACCCCGAAGTTCTGGTCTTTGCACATCTGTAATTCTCTTTGGTTCCAGCATTAGCCTTTCACTTCAGCCTTTAACTTCAAACTCTAGAATTACCAATTTCTACCTGTGTATCTCTCTAGCTTCCTTTCATCCTTTAAGCATCCCTTCACACCGTTCCCCTTCATCAGATTTTTAATCACTTGGTCCAATAATTCATAAGACTCGGCATCAAATTTTGTTCACAAAAGCCCCTGCAACATTCCTCGCCACGTTTAATCCATGCTGATAACATGGCAGTATTTTGATTGCAAGAAAAAACTGCAGATGCTTGAAATAAGAATTAATAATACTGGGAACAGCCAATCAGACAGTAGATGGGCAGCATGGTTCACGGAACGCTGCTCGGGGTTCAAATCCCATGCCGTCTGTAAGGAGCTTGGACGTTCTCCCGGTGCTTGCGTGGGTTTCCTCCGGGTGCTTCGGTTTATTCCCATCGTGAAAACGTACCGGGGTTGTAGGTTAATTGAGTGTAATGGGGCAACATGGACTCATAGGCCCATCACCAGGCTGTATGTCTCAATTTGAGCATTTAAATGTAAGCAAAAATTAAAATATGTGGAGGGAGAAACAGAGAAACATATCTGGCAAATGACTTTTCACCAGAACTGAGAAAAATTAGAAATCAAACATTTTAAGTTGCAGGGAAGGGGCAAAGGTAAAATCTATAAAAGTGACCAACAGAAATCCAATGACATGTAGTGATCATGTTAACCAAGAGTTAACCACACCATATCAACATGAGGGCCAAGAAAGCACACCAGCGCCTCTAATTCCTCGGGTAATATGGCATATCACTTGTGTTCGTTCCTTCACAACGTCTACTACCATTAAAAGTATCGTATCAGGATGATTCACTGAGTGGGACGAGAATACCTCCAAGTGCAAAGCCCTGCAAAAGGTAGTGAACGCAGTCCAGGACATTCCAGGCAAAACCCTCCCCACCAACGAGAACATCTACACCGAACGTTGCCGTCGGAGAGCAGCAGCAATCATCAAGGACCCACACCACCCAGCACACGCTCTGTTCTCGCTGCTGCCATCAGGAAAGGGGTTTAGGTACCACAAGACCTGCAACACCAGGTTCAGGAACAGCCGTTCCCCCTCCACCATCAGACTCCTCAACAACAAACTCTTACTTTTTGTTTTTTCCTCTCTGTATTGCAGTTTGTTTACATGTGTACATTGTATACAGTTTTTTTTTGCACTGCCAATAAGTGGTAATTCTGCCTCGCCCGCAGAAAAGGAATCTCAGGGTTGTATGTGATGTTATGCCTGTACTCTGACAATAAATCTGAAACATGAATCCACTCTGCTCAAGACTGTAAGAACATGCAGGTAGTTGTGAATGTGGCTCAGGCTCCCCGCTCCCATCCGTCCACTCCTTCAATACTTCCTGCTGTCTTGGAAAGACAGTCAACACACCAAAAGATTCATCCCACCCCGACCACACATGCTAATCACCCTCCTCACGTTGGGAAGCAGATTCACAAGTGTGAGATCATGCTCCGCTGGTTTAAAGTCTGTGCCGATCCCGCCGCTGGTAAAACTGTATAAACTTTGCTCTGTACAAACTGATGTACAGTGATCTCTTTACACTCTGTACTTTTTGCTCCTGTACTGTATATGGGGTGATTGGCTGGACTGCCTGCAATACAAAGTTCCTCATTGCATCTCTGTAAACATGACAATGAACTAGAGATGCAAAAGTTGTAAATCCAAGATGAATAAATATGAAAGAGAAAAGGAAATTTGCAATTCTGGAACACACACTTTAATTTTGCTGAAAGGTTTACAAAATAAAATAAATTGCAGTGGATGATTTTTAAAAAGTGTAGAGATATTTGGAGGAAACATTCGGAGTCAAAAGTGCTTTGTCTAATGGGACATATTCCATCAGGATGCTCCAGTTCTTGTACGCCAATACCCACCACTCTTGCCAAAGGGTGCAGCAAGATGTAAATGTTGGAGATTAGGGTGGAGAAATGGGAGATGGAGTTTAATGTGGCTAAGTGGGAAATGTTGCACCTTGGGAAGTAAAATTTAAAAGGAAAGAACACAGTATATGGCAGGGCACTCCACTGCATGATGTCAAGGGATCTTTGTCCAGAGCTCCCTGAAAATGACAGTGCATGTTGAGAGCGGTAAAGAAGGGGTGTGGCAAACATGCCAACTTCAAACAAGGCATTGAGTATAAAAGTCATGAACTCACGTTAGAAGCAGAGTGCTGGTACAGAGGATCAGAAACCAGAGAGCCCGCACCCCCTCCCCCGTAAACTGTCTGAGAAGGAGAAGCAGAGGACGTGACCCACAGAACGGTAACCATGGCGGAGGACCAGTGAGGGACTCTGGAGCAGCCAACAGGCGACAGGTCAAAGGATTCACAGCAGGCTAAAGAATGCTAGGGACTGGCTCACAAGTGACGGAAGGGGTACCAGGTATTGGAACCAGGACGCGAGAGGGTGCCAAAGGCTCTGGGCTGGAGGTTTGGATCTGAACCTCGAGTTGCCGACAGTTTGGACTGGAGTCTGTGTGGCTGCGAGGGCAGCGGGGGTGCTGGAGGTGAACTCATGGACACTCAGTGACTCTCGGGGGGGGGGGGGGGGTCTCTTTTGCTTCTCTTTCTCTGACTGCAAGACAATTCCTGCTGATGGTGAATCTGTCTACCTTATGGCAGACGAAAGGCAATTTTATGTAATATTACACTTTTTATTACATGACAATAAAGGAATCTTGAAGAACAATTGAACTTTGGAAACTCCAAATGTAAGCATAGTGTGCAGTCCCAGTCACCGCATTGCAGAAGGTCACCAGGATTAGAGAGTATTATGTCTGAGAAGAGGTTAGACAAATGTTTTCTCTGCAGTGTCCAAGGCTTAAAGGAGACCTCATAAAAATGTATAAACACATGAGAGGTGTAGATAGGATAGAGAGTCAGACTATTTTTCCCAGAGAGGAAATGTGAAATACTAGAGGATATAGCTTTAAGGTGAGAGGCAGAAAGTTTAAAGGAGAAAAGTGCAGCAATTTCTTTATAAATAGAGAGCAATAGGTGCCTGGAATGCTTTGCCAAGGGTCGAGCTGGAAGCAGATATAACTGTGTCATTTAAGAGCATATGAGCTTGCATGGAAAGAATGGACATGGACCACGTGAAGTTGGATGGGATCAGTTTAATTTGGCATTCGTCAGGCAGGGTGTGCCAAAGGTTCGTTCCTGTGCTGTACTGTTCTTCAGACCAGGCACATTACCATGGTAGTGGGGGGGGGTGAGGAAAGAAGTTTGTAATTATTAAACATACAACAGAAGCAACATTCAGTATGAAAGCGGCGAGAATATGGAACTTGCAGCTACTTGGGAGTCACCAAAGGAAACACAAGAGGTGCAACAACTGCCATTTTACTCCTTACAGGGACCAGCCCTTTCTGGGTAAAGCATCACTTCACTTGATCCTTTTCCAATTCAGGCAAGCTGCAGAGATGTGATCTTTCTTCTTCTTTGGCTTGGCTTCGCGAACGAAGATTTATGGAGGGGGTAAATGTCCACGTCAGCTGCAGGCTCGATTGTGGCTGACAAGTCCGATGCAGGACAGGCAGACACGGTTGCAGCGGTTGCAGGGGAAAATTGGTTGGTTGGGGTTGGGTGTTGGGTTTTTCCTCCCTTGCCTTTTGTCAGTGAGGTGGGCTCTGCGGTCTTCTTCAAAGGAGGTTGCTGCCCGCCAAACTGTGAGGCGCCAAGATGCACGGTTTGAGGCGATATCAGCCCAATGGCGGTGGTCAATGTGGCAGGCACCAAGAGATTTCTTTAGGCAGTCCTTGTACCTTTTCTTTGGTGCACCTCTGTCACGGTGGCCAGTGGAGAGCTCGCCATATAACACGATCTTGGGAAGGCGATGGTCCTCCATTCTGGAGACGTGACCCACCCAGCACAGCTGGATCTTCAGCAGCGTGGACTCGATGCTGTCGACCTCTGCCATCTCGAGTACTTCGACGTTAGGGATGAAAGCGCTCCAATGAATGTTGAGGATGGAGCGGAGACAACGCTGGTGGAAGCGTTCTAGGAGCCGTAGGTGATGCCGGTAGAGGACCCATGATTCGGAGCCGAACAGGAGTGTGGGTATGACAACGGCTCTGTATACGCTTATCTTTGTGAGGTTTTTCAGTTGGTTGTTTTTCCAGACTCTTTTGTGTAGTCTTCCAAAGGTGCTATTTGCCTTGGCGAGTCTGTTGTCTATCTCGTTGTCGATCCTTGCATCTGATGAAATGGTGCAGCCGAGATAGGTAAACTGGTTGACCGTTTTGAGTTTTGTGTGCCCGATGGAGATGTGGGTTAGGGTTAGGGATAGGGTTAGGGAAAAGGGCCTTTGGAGAGTCACCATCAACTGAAGTCAAACCCAAGAAGGTAGATGAAGAGTCTTGAATATATTTAATAAACAAATATTATTTCTGGAGGCAGGAGAAACAGTCACCAGTGGGCATCTGCTGAAGGTAATGGGTGAAACAGACAGAGGAGTGTCGATGATACAGACGGGTCAGTTGGTATAAAATCTCTATTCAGACCTCAAGCAGGAATTTGCTGGGGTTTGGTATGACATTGGAAAATTTCCACTGATGCGTAGTGGAAAGTTCACTGACTGGCTGCATCACGGTCTGGTGTGGGGACACCAATTCTGAGTGAAAAGTCCTGCAAAAGGTAGTGGATACAGCGGAGGGCATCACAGTAAAAACCATCCCCATAGGTGAGAACATCTAGAGTGAATGCTGTCGGAGAGCAGCAGCAATCATCAAGGATCCACACCACCCAGCACACGCTCTGTTCTCGCTGCTGCCATCAGGATAAAGGTATAGGGGCCAAAAGACTTGCTCCACCAGGTTCAGGAACATCTGCTACCCCTCCTCCATCAGACTCCTCAACAACAAAGCCAATCATGGCTTATTGAAGGAGGCGTGTATGTTCGTGTGTGTATGCATGCATGCAACAGGCCTCTTTGGACCTTCTAGTCTGTTCCCAACCCAACCAGTCCCACTGACCTGCACACAGTCCATATCCCTCCATATCTCTCCCATCCATGTACCTGCCCAAATTCTTCTTAAATCTTAAAATTGAGCCTGGCAGCTGGCAGCTCATTCCGCACTCCCACCACTCTCTGTGTGAAGAAATTACCCCTCATGTTCCCCCTAAACTTGTCCCCTTTCACCTTTAACCCATGTCATTTGGTTTGTATCTCACCTACCCTCAGTGGAAAAAACCTGTCTATATTTACTCCAACTATCCCCCTCATAATTTTAAATACCTCTATTAAAATTCCCCTCATTCTTCTACGCTCCAGGGAAAAAAGTCTTAACCTGATTAACCTTTACACACCCACTCACACACGCACGCCAAACTAGAGCACCCAAAGGAAACCCATGGCTTTCTTCAGCCGGGTGGGGCTGGCTCTGATCCTCCTGTATCTCTTCCTCGACGGGAGCAGCTGAAAGATGCTGTGTGCGGGATGGAAGGGGACCTCAATGATTTTGCACGTCCTCTTCAAACAACAATCCCGGTAGATCACATGGATGAGGGAGGGTAACTCCAGTGTTCCTCTCTATTGCTCTTACAATAACTGTGGATTGACCTCTGATCAATTGGTCTGCATAAAGCATATCACATTGTGATGCATCCAGCCAGGACACTCTCAATAGAGATCCTATAGAAGCCTGACATAATGGTAGCCAGTAGCCTTGCCCGCTTCAGCCTTCTCAGGAAGATGTTGAGTACCCACGATACATCACTAGTTAAAGTGAACTCCAAGGAACCCAATGGGCAAGTAGAATTTCAGCACAGAAATAAAAAAGACACATTTATTCAGTGTGTTTCACACTCTCAGGATGTTCCAGAGTGCTTCACAGCCATTGGATTATCTTTGAAGTGTTGGCTAAACACAGCAGCTAAACTGCAGAGAGTTCCAAAGAGCGACAAGTCTTCGCAGCCAAGCCTTAGAACAAGTAGTTAATTATTCTGTTTTAAGAAGGTTAGCTGAGGGATAAATACAGTGCAAGACTTTGAAAACTAGTTCCACCTAAAGATATTCATTAGAACAAACAGGCTTTGCTCATCTTTGCGCATAGATGTTGTTACCCATCACGAATCATTAAAAAATGAACTGGAAGAAAAAGTATTCACTCGGAGAGTGATGAGATTGTGGAACTTGCAATCTCAGAATCATCATGGCAAATACATGAACTTAAGAAATGGGAGCAGGAGTAGGCCGTCTGGCCCATCAAGCCTGTTCCGCCATTCAATAAGATGAACTCAGCTCCACTTACCTGCCCATTCCTCATAATAACAGGTTCTCTGGTCACCTCCTTATAGGAAGGACGTGGAAGCTATGGAGAGGGTGCAGAGGAGATTTACCAGGATGTTGCTTGGACTGGAGAGCATATCTTATGAGGCAAGGTTAGCAGAGCTGGGATTTTCTCTTTGGAGCAAAGAAAGATGAAAGGTGACTTAATAGAGGTCGACAAGATTATAAGAGGTATGGAAAAGGTGGACAGCCAGCACCTTTTTCCCCAGGGCGAGGGTACCCAACAGTTGAGGACATCTGTACAAGGTGAGGGGAGTAAAGTTTAGGGGAGATGTCAGGGGTCATTTTACACAACTGGGTGTCTGGAATGCATTGCCAGGGGTAGTGGTGGAGGCTGGTACAATATGGACATTTAGAAGTCTCTCTGTCAGCCACAAAGATGAAAGGAAAATAGAGAGTTATGAGTTAGAGAAGGTTTACATCGTTGAGTGGGCAATGTAGGGGTTGGCTCAATATCATGGGCTGAAGGGCCTGTACAGAGCTGTAATGTTCAAAAATGTATCAGTGTCCTAAACGTGGCATCCTTTACTGTTTCATTCGTCAGACAATTCCACAGATTCACAGCGAGTAGCAGATCCTCCTCTGTTAACCTACCCTCACCCCGAATCTTGCAGCTATGTCTCCTTGTTCTCTTCTCACCTGCCACCTCCCTGCTTCTGCCTTATCTATTCCTTCCCTAATTTTATGTTTATGTAAGACCTCCTCTCATCCTTCAAGAGGAAGGTGGTTGGATATTATGATGGAAGGGGTGAAAGTGGAAGGGCCAGAAGGGATGAATGGACAGTTTCAAGGTGGCACGTTGTGATAGCTCAATACATTTATCCAGACTAATCAGTGAAAAAGGGTCAAGGCGTGAAACACAAAAGTTTGCAGACACTGTGAATGTTGTAAAAAACATAGAAATGCTGGAGGAACTCAGCAGGTGTATAAGGTGCAGAAAAAGGCTGGAGGAGACAAAATGGTCAATCGTTTGGATGAATCACACGACAGAGAAGAGGTGGAAAATCTCATGATATGCTGGAACAACCTGAGTCTCAATGTGGACAAGACAAGGGAGATGATTGTGGACTTCAGGAGGACCAGGAATGAACATGGCCCACTCCACATCAACAATTCTGTGGCAGAGAGAGTGGAGAGCACCAAGTTCCTTGGACTTCACTCAACTAGTGACCTATTGTGGACACTCAACATCTCCTCACTTGTCAGGAAGGCACAAAAGAAACTGCACCTCCTGAGAAGACTGAAGCAGACCACCATTATGTCAGACCACCATTATATGAGCTCTATCGAGAGCTGCATCACATTGTGGTACGGTTGCTGCAGAGAAATGGATCGGAGGTCAATCCATAGAATCGCAAGAGTGGAAGAGAGGATCATTTTGGTCTCCTTCCCAACTACCACCACCACCACCCCCCCCCCACCCACCATTTATGCATTCTATAGAGATCGTTGTCTGAAGAGGGTGCGCAAAATCATCATGGACCCCTTCCACCCCGCACACAGCATCTTTCAGCTGCTCCCACTGGGGAAGAGATCCAGGAGGATCAGAGCCAGCACCTCCAAGCTGAGGAACAGCTTCTTCCCACGGGCAGTGAGAATGCTGAACGACCAAAGGAACTGCTCCCACTAACCATCTATAGGTGTTCTAGACGGTAGAGTAAGGTTTTCCTGTGATGTCCTGGGCAGCGCACTTCCAGTAGAGAGAGAGGCAAAAGAGAGTCCCTTCAGAAACACTGAGTGTCCATGGATTCACCTCAAGTGCTCCCACAGCCTCTGCAGGCTTCTGCATCGGCAACCCGAGCTCCAGATTCAAACTGCCAATGCGATCCGGAAGCCTTCCGCACCCAAGGCCCTTTGGGAGCCCCTCTTCCTTCAGCACCCCCTCGAATCCTGGTTCCAATAGCTGGTTCCCATGAGCCAGACTCGAGCAGCCCATAGCCCGTGGGAGTTCCCCCGACCGCAAATCACCCGCAGCCTGCATGGGTCCCTCAGCCGTTGAGCCCCTTTGCAATCAGACTTACTCAGCAATAAGTCCGTAAAGTAAAATGCACGCTTAGTGGATAAGCTGGACAAATGTTGAAAAAATGAAAACTGGCCTCCAGTAAAATGTCAGAACTGTTACACAAGGCAGCGTTAAATCTAGGCCAAGGGGTTAGAAATCTTATGAGCAGAAGCTGATAATCGGGATTTGATTATTGCACATAATAACATTTTAGAATTACACTGAATCGTTTATCTTCAAAATGAAATAAAATCTTTGCTTCATCACCATTCCGTCAAGAATCTGCTGTCCACAGGAACTTATATCTTGTTAATCCCTCATCCAAAGAAATCACCTGGGGTTCCGTGACCAGCTCGGTGTTTGAGCATCAACCCAGAACCTTTTGGCTCGGGATGTCAGCTGTGCCGACTGTTTTAACCAGGCAAGTGAACAAGGGGAGCCCCTTGGAATGGAAAGCAACAGCCAGGGGTTCATTATCACCACAGCCAGCGCTCGTGACAGATCAACCTAAACCACCACATTGCAACAGGAAATTCACCGGTGAACAGCGTTTCTTGTCAGAAACCGAGGAAAAGATTTACGAGCTCAAAGTGTGGCTGATTTATCTCTCCTCTCTCATGAAGCAGGAAGGTGGAACGCCACCAGCTATTTTCAACAACGGAATTCTAAATGTGAACAAGACAGAGTTGATTTGATTCTATTCTAATTCCACGTGCCAAGACGGGCAAGTCTGCATTTAAGTGCAATTTAAAGCTTCCTTTCTTCTGTCCCCCAATCTCAATGTTGAGATGTGTTTAAAAGGCAGTTTAGCACAGGAAATGAAGTGCCCTGTTTGCTGCGGGCAACAAGGAGTTAACTTGGGACTCAACTCTTCAAGAAATAAAGTGAATTAATTTGTGCTAACAACCACTGACCTAAACATAAAAACCTTAATACAGGATTAAAAAACCTTGAATAATCACCCATAATCTCTACTGTCAGGGTTCATATTTAAATAATTATTCTATAATTGAGGTCAGGCCTCCACAAATCCCCCAAGGGACCCTCAGGCACAATGTGAACTTTGAAGGAGGAGGAAGGGGGGGGGGGGGTGGAGAGAGAGAGAGAAAGGCACAGATTTACAGAACAAATGCTTGGCACTGCTTTTAAAATCTAATTCACACAGAGCCCAACTCATTACAACAATCCTTGGGAGATGTGTGCATTATAATGAAGGGTGCACAACCAGTTGGTTACCTGGAGGCATGCGCTCGGTTCTGACCGAAAGGAAGAGCTTGGTCAAGTGATTCTGCTTTTCAGGGGACTGGAGTCAGGTGTTAGGGTGAACCCCAGATCATGGGTGCATGACCACATGAATAAGGCTTTAAAAACCAGCATGAACCTCGAGATTTTTCTCTTTGGAGTGAAGAAGGATGAGAGGAGACAATAGATACTGAGAGGCATAAGCCACTTTCAGGTGGCCAGAATACCCCAATGTAAAGCCACCTATTCCACCCGAATACCTACCCAACCCTACTCGGGGAGGTATATTCTCCAATGCTGAGCAGTCCCTCGAAGCACCTGAAAGCAGCAGTGGCTGCTAGGGGGTGGGATGATGACGTCGCGGTGGCGTCGTCAGCCTGAGACGCTTTGGCGCGACTTTTGAAAATCTGACGAGTGTGCAGGCTCGGCATTACCAATACAGTCATGTTTTTCGGTATGTTAGAAGCATTTCTTTTCTCTGTTCCGGGCCCCACCATCATCCTGTGTTCCTTTCTGCTTCAACCTCAACGCGCTGCAAATGACGTCACGACAGCGGGTGGGACTACGGCCAGTCAATAGGATCCGGCGTTCGTTCCGAGGTGCCTCTCCTGCAGCCGCCCTTTCAGGTGCCAGAACAGGGCCTTCGGCGCTGCCACCTGAATGTCGATTCGAACACACCCGCAGCCGCTTCTGCGGGCGCATTCTCAGAGCGAATGCACCTGAAAGCAGCTACAGTCAGGGGGAACAGCCAGCACTTTTTCCTAGGTCAGGAATGGCAAACACCAGGGGCCATCTGCACAAAGGGAGGAAAGTCCAGGGGAGACAACGGGGGTAACTTTTTTTTTTAAACACAGAGAGTTGTGGGTGACTGGAATGCCTTGCCAGGGATGGTGGAAGAGGCTGAAACATTAGGGGCATTTAAGAGACTATTAGACAGGCACCTGTATGAAAGGAAAACTGCGGGTTACGAGGTGAGAAGGGTTCAGTACGTTTTTTGGTAAGAATCTATGGGTCGGCACAACATTGAGGCGTGAAGGGCCTGTCATGTGATGTAATGTTCTACATTCTATCCAGGGCAAAATGGAAGAATAAAATTCATATTTTATCCCTGGTCAAAGACCAGGTGAGGTAAAATTCATTGAACCTCTGGGGCTAAAATTAGTGGGGGAAGAGGAGTAGCTCATTAGCCATCGTTCAAACAGCCATGTCCCGTCTCCTTTCTACGTCAGTTACACAATTCATAATTTGAAACAGGTAACAACATGGCTCAGAGCCTATCATTCTTATCTGAGTCAGGAGGTCAAGAATTTAATTCCACAATTTAAGAAGAAACCTAGATGTTCATGCCCAATTGATTGCCAACTCTCTTCTTGTAGCTCCCAGCGAAACACAAAGGCAGTGATGTCCTGTCAAGATACATCTTGAAAAACAGCACATTAAATCGAGGCTCCCGCTATCCTCCCAGGCTAAATAAAAAAGATCTTATTCCACAGTTTCCGCAGAGGAGCAAGGAGGGGCTCCCCAGCTTCCTGGCAGAAATAAACACCATGCAAAATAACGATGTTTTGGGAGAACTTGGTGTCGACAAATTCACTGTGCACTTCCAACTTTTGCAACAGTAAACAGACTTTAAAAATAGACACACGAGAGAATGCAGATGCTGAGATCTGAAGCAAGAAAAGAAAACAATCTACTGGAGGGACTCAGTGGATCAAGGAGTGTCAGTGGGAGTAAAAGAATGGTTGATGTTTCAGATCAGAACCCTTCACCCATCAGATGACCGAATCACATTGGACAAGAGGTCCAACTCGACAAGAGTTTTGATGAAGGCTTCTGACCCAGAACACAGACAGATCTTTTTCTCCCATTGATGGTCCTCGATCCGCTGAGTTCCTCCAGCAGACTCTTTGGGGCGGCACAGTTAGCGCAACGCTGTTCTTCTTTTCTTTGGCTTGGCTTCGCGGACGAAGATTTATGGAGGGGGTAAAAAGTCCACGTCAGCTGCAGGCTCGTTTGTGGCTGACAAGTCCGATGCGGGACAGGCAGACACGATTGCAGCGGTTGCAGGGGAAAATTGGTGGGTTGGGGTTGGGTGTTGGGTTTTTCCTCCTTTGCCTTTTGTCAGTGAGGTAGGCTCTGCGGTCTTCTTCAAAGGAGGTTGCTGCCCGCCAAACTGTGAGGCGCCAAGATGCACGGTTTGAGGCGATATCAGCCCACTGGCAGTGGTCAATGTGGCAGGCACCAAGAGATTTCTTTAGGCAGTCCTTGTACCTTTTCTTTGGTGCACCTCTGTCACGGTGGCCAGTGGAGAGCTCGCCATATAACACGATCTTGGGAAGGCGATGGTCCTCCATTCTGGAGACGTGACACATCCAGCGCAGCTGGATCTTCAGCAGCGTGGACTCGATGCTGTCGACCTCTGCCATCTCAAGTACTTCGACGTTAGGGATGTAAGCGCTCCAATGGATGTTGAGGATGGAGCGGAGACAACGCTGGTGGAAGCGTTCTAGGAGCCGTAGGTGGTGCCGGTAGAGGACCCATGATTCGGAGCCGAACAGGAGTGTGGGTATGACAACGGCTCTGTATACGCTTATCTTTGTGAGGTTTTTCAGTTGGTTGTTTTTCCAGACTCTTTGGTGTAGTCTTCCAAAGGCGCTATTTGCCTTGGCGAGTCTGTTGTCTATCTCATTGTCGATCCTTGCGTCTGATGAAATGGTGCAGCCGAGATAGGTAAACTGGTTGACCGTTTTGAGTTTTGTGTGCCCGATGGAGATGTGGGGGGGCTGGTAATCATGGTGGGGAGCTGGCTGATGGAGGACCTCAGTTTTCTTCAGGCTGACTTGCAGGCCAAACATTTTGGCAGTTTCCGCAAAGCAGGACGTCAAGCGCTGAAGAGCTGGCTCTGAATGGGCAACTAAAGCGGCATCGTCTGCAAAGAGTAGTTCACGGACAAGTTTCTCTTGTGTCTTGGTGTGAGCTTGCAGGCGCCTCAGATTGAAGAGACTGCCATCCGTGCGGTACCGGATGTAAACAGCGTCTTCATTGTTGGGGTCTTTCATGGCTTGGTTCAGCATCATGCTGAAGAAGATTGAAAAGAGGGTTGGTGCCATAACACAGCCTTGCTTCACGCCATTGTTAATGGAGAAGGGTTCAGAGAGCTCATTGCTGTATCTGACCCGACCTTGTTGGTTTTCGTGCAGTTGGATAATCATGTTGAGGAACTTTGGGGGACATCCGATGCGCTCTAGTATTTGCCAAAGCCCTTTCCTGCTCACGGTGTCGAAGGCTTTGGTGAGGTCAACAAAGGTGATGTAGAGTCCTTTGTTTTGTTCTCTGCATTTTTCTTGGAGCTGTCTGAGGGCAAAGACCATGTCAGTAGTTCCTCTGTTTGCGCGAAAGCCGCACTGTGATTCTGGGAGAATATTCTCGGCGACACTAGGTATTATTCTATTTAGTAGAATCCTAGCGAAGATTTTGCCTGCAATGGAGAGCAACGTGATTCCCCTGTAGTTTGAGCAGTCTGATTTCTCGCCTTTGTTTTTGTACAGGGTGATGATGGTGGCATCATCATGATGGTGGCATCATCATGATGGTGGCATCATCATGATGGTGCAACGCTGTTACAGCCCCAGCAATTGGGGTTCAAATCCAGCATTGACTGTAATGAGTTTTTAAGTTATCCCTGTGACTGCGTGGGTTTTATCCAGGTGCTCCGTTTTCCTCCCAACATTCAAAGTGTACCAGGGGTTCTACGTCAATTGGGTGTAATTGGGCGGCATGGGCTTGTGGGCCGAAAGGTCCTGTTTTTGTGCTATATGTTTATATGGCGAGCTCTCCACTGGCCACCGTGACAGAGGTGCACCAAAGAAAAGGTACAAGGACTGCCTAAAGAAATCTCTTGGTGCCTGCCACATTGACCACCGCCAGTGGGCTGATAACGCCTCAAACCGTGCATCTTGGCGCCTCACAGTTTGGCGGGCAGCAACCTCCTTTGAAGAAGACCGCAGAGCCCACCTCACTGACAAAAGGCAAAGGAGGAAAAACCCAACACCCAACCCCAACCAACCAATTTTCCCCTGAAACCGCTGCAATCGTGTCTGCCTGTCCCGCATCGGACTTGTCAGCCACAAACGAGCCTGCAGCTGACGTGGACTTTTTACCCCCTCCATAAATCTTCGTCCGCGAAGCCAAGCCAAAGAAATGTAATACTTCATTGGCCATAAAGCAACTTAGGGCATCCTGACCTCCCGAAGGCTGCTAGAGAAACTAAAATTCATGCTTTGGTTGGTATCCCAGCCTCTCTCTCCCCGAGGGCACAGCCCCACCAGCTCAGAGTAGTGTGGCAGCTTACAGGGCACATTCAGCTTCTGAGCAAGTTAACATGTGCCAGAATTCAAGCGTGTTACAGGCATGCACAACCTGGGTCAACATCTCATCTTCCGTCTGGGCACCTTTAAACCGGTTGGCATGAACATCGACTTCTCCAGTTTCTGTTAACCTCCCCACCCCCCCCCAACAATCTTCTTTCTCCTGTCCCCTTTCCTCTAGTTCTGTTCTCTTCCCTTTTCCCTCTTCTCCCATCACAGAGCCAAAATCAATTCTCACCTTTCGTCTTATCATATCCAATTTACACCTTTTGACTGTTGGTCTGGACTCCTCCCCCTCCCAGTCTTTAATTCAGATACCTGCCTGCTTTTTGCTCAAACCTTGACGATTGGCTCAGGCCCAAAACGTCTGTCATGTACCTCCTATGGACGCTGTGAGACTGGCATTTTGGTGTGTTTTTACCACAGAGAAACACCACGGCTACAGATTTTTGAATCTTGCGCAGACAAAGAATGCAGGGGGAACCCAGCAGGTCAGACAGCATCCATGGTCAGTCAACATTTCGGGTCTGAACCCTTTATCAAGACTATAGGTAGGTCAAATTACATGTGTAAAGGGGTGATGAAGCTGAGGGAGGGACCCAGAGTTCAAAAGAGGGTGTGTTGTGAGTGAGAGAGAGACTATTAGGGATTATGCAGAAAGAAAAGTTAGAGAAGATAGAAAACCTGGCCCATGTTAGGAAAAGTAAAGGAGAGACAGAACCTGGGCCAGATTAAGAATTCCTCAGTTGAACATTGCACGTTGATATGCTTTTTAAAACAAAGCTTTTTAAATGCCTTTTAAAAAAAGACTGGATGCTGAAGCCAAGAATTGAAGCCAACCAAATGCAAAAGCACAGAGCCTGCTTTCTCATGTGTGCCGTTACCATACTGCACAATCTTCCCTCAGCTTAAAAAAAACTATAAAGCAAACTCCTAGTGCCGACACACTAACAAAACTCAGTGCACCTTCCAGCAAAAACACACTGAAGTACTCAGTCATTTGATTATCGCACTGGTCATCTAAAAAAACAATCCTGTTGCAGCTGTTCCACATAACTAACACACTCTATAGTGGGAATGCAGGCTTTAACATATATTACACATGCAAGATCAAAGCTCACATAATGATAAGAACACAGTCTCCAGCACAGATTATCTGCGCGCACACAAGCTCTTCTCTGCCATGATTCGCAGAGTAAAACCAAAGGTTTTGTACATCATGTGCACAAAAGAAACATGGAATTGAACAGGAAAATGGGTTTGTCACAGGAGGAATAAAAGGGCCTGACCTTCCTGAAAAAAGAACCCCATAACTCTGATGCAACGGTCAAGCGCTGGCATCTGTGGCATTAAGCACCTACCAAGAAAGGGACCACAGGAATGCCGGCCTAACCTGACCTACATGGTTTTGTGGACTGCTGGACTACGTCACTACTTATGAGTTTTGCTGGGAGTTACAATAAGGGACTTGACCGCTCCATAACCTACATTAACATGGCCTCAAAACATGAGGATGAACCAAAACACTCCTGCAACAAGATTCATGTTGAAACATTTAACAACCCTACAATATTTCAGCTCACCACTATTAGGAACTGTGCAACTCCACAGTTTATGGGCTACCCTGGAGTGACTCTTGGCTTTTCTACTTGGAACCACCAGAACTGAGTACTCCTCACTTGTCAGGAAGGTGCAACAACGATTGGTCCTCCTCAGAAAACTGCAAGGCTACCAGCCACCATTTTGTCAACCTTCTACAGGAATTCTATCCAGAGCGCCCTCGCCGGGCTGCACCACAGTTGCTGCAAAGAAATGGATCGGAGGACAATCCACAGGACCATAGGAGTGGCAGAGAGTAGTACGGGAGTCTTCCTCAGCCCATCGACAAGATCTACCAGGATCATGGTCTGAAGAGGATGCACAAAATCACTGAGGACCCCTTCCCCCCCCACACAGCATCTTCCAACTGCTCTCGTTGGGAAAGAAGTACAGCAGAATCAGAACCAGCTCCTCAGGCAGTGAGAAGGCTGAACGACCAATGGACCAAAGGAACTGCTCACACTAACCATCCGAGACTCTCATATTCATCAAACAAAATTTATTTATTCATTTATATAGATTAAATACTTGTCCTGCAGATGTATTGTTTGTTGGTATGTATGTTACATCTGGTTGTGTGTCTGCATGTTTTGCACCGAGGACCGGAGGACGCTGTTTCATCAGGTTGTACTTACGCAATCAGATGACAATAAACTTGATTTGACTTGAACTGGTTTGGTGGGAATGACCGGGAGATCAAGGAGCTAACTAACCACAAATGAGTAACAACCCTGGATCAGAAAGATCCACACTCCTCGAGATAAAAGGAAAGTCTTGCCAACAGCTCAAAGCAGAAATTCAAGTGAAAACCTTTGATTTAAAGACAGATGATGGAGAGAAACAGCATAGAAGACCAAGATACACAGAGAAAGCTCGATGTCCATCCCAAACGCCCAACGCCACCAAGAGCCAAAATTAAAAGCAAGCAAATTTATGGGTCAGGAATGCTTTGAGGACCTCTTCAACCACGACCTGTCCTTGAAATGAGTACCTTTGACTTCATCTCATATTTGGACTAGACCTGCCTTCCTAACAAGAGGTCCAAAGGGCCTTGTGGCAAGGCATTGGGAGCAGACAGCATCACCAAAGAAGTTATAAAACTCAGCAGTGAAGAGTTTTAATTAAAATTCCATGGCTGAACCATCCAAAGCTGGTAAGAGGAGGACTCAGAACCCTCTTCAAGAAAGGGACAAATCAAACCTTGGGAACTACAGAAGGACCTCCCTGCTGGCTATTGCAGGGAACTTCATTGCCATCACTTACACCCACACCAGGCATACTGAAATGTTGTTAAAAAGCTACTGGAGAAACTCAATCCACCAGACAGCATCTGTGGAAGGAAATACACAGCCGACATTTCAAGTCAAGACCCTTCATCAGGACAGTCCAATTCATTGGGTTTTGTCCCAAAATGTTAACGACACATTTTGCTCCACAGATATTGCCTGGTCCCCTGAGTTCTCCAATTTATTTTTTGTTCTAGATTCCTGCATCAATAGCCTCTTGTGTCTCCAGGAACACAGAAATCCTGCATAGAATTAAGGACTCACTTGCTCTCCAAGCACTCCCAACCCCAATTTTTTTCTCTTTTCCTATCATTTCAAGGCAAGAAAAATCTTTAAATACAGAAACTTCTTTGATACCATACACATTCTGCCCAGAGGGGAGTCAGCAGAAACAGGGGAGTTGGCCAAAAGCATGTCTCAATTGATGTGTAGTTTTGGTCACCTTTCTACAGGAAAGAAGTCAATACAATAGAAAGAGTGCAGAGAAGATTTACTCAGATGTGGCCAGGTCTTCAGGAACTGAGTTGCAGGGAAAGGTTAAACTTTATTCCCTGGAGTGTAGAAGAATGAGGGGAGATTTGGTAGAAGTATTTAAAATTATGAGGGGGACAGACAGAGTAAATGTAGACAAGCTTTTTCCATTGAGTACTCTCAATGGTGAGATATAAACCAGAGGACATGGGTTAAGAGTGAAGGGGAAAATGTTTAGGGGAACTTCTCACAGAGACTGATAGGGATGTGGAACAAGCTGCCAGCTGAAGCAGTGAATGCGGGTTCAATTTAACATTTAAGAGGAATTTGGATGGATATATGGATGAAAGAGGTATAGAGGGCTATGAACTGGGTGCAAGTTGGTGGGACTAGGCAGAAAAATAGTTTGGCACAGACAGGAAGGGTTGAAGCGCCTGTTTCTGGACTGTAAAGTTCCATGGTTCTATGACAGATTGTGAAATGCTTTTGACAGTAGAAATGGAGGTATAAAACTGTAAAGTGTCAGAATTGATTCCACATTACCCTCAGGCAGTGAAGGGGCCATGTCCTGGGTGGTGGGGGTCTTTGATGGAGTGGAGTTAGGTCCCCATAATGTCACAGGCTGAGTTAACAATCTTCTGGAGTTTTTTTCTTGCCCTGACCATTGGCACCTCCATAGCAGACAGCAATGCAACCAGCCAGAATGCTCTCCATACACGTACACGCGCAGAAGTTTTCCAGAGTCTTCAGTGGCATACCGAATCTCCGCAAACACCTCACAAGAAGGCGAGCCTTCTTCCATATCTGACAGTGATGCAACTAGCCAGAATGCAGAAAGAGTGAAGACATCAAACTCCCACTAGGATCTTGACTTACCACACAGCTGAGATCCCCACCTTCCTGTCTGATTCTGAGAAATGGACTACCTACAGCAGGCATCTAAAGCCACTGCAGAAGCTACCACCACACAACTCTCCAGACCCAGCTTCAGAATGGGTGAACCAGCGTCAGCATCCCCTCCACGGCTAACCCTCCAACGTCAGCCCCTCCACGGCTAACCCTCCAACGTCAGCCCCTCCACGGCTAACCCTCCAACGTCAGCCCCTCCACGGTTAACCTTCCCAGCAATGAGGTCCTGATGATTCTCAGATCATCATATCAGAAAGGCAAATCATTCACATATCCGACAGGAGACAAGCAGGTTGGCAGGGAAAACAATCCAAGGATTTTCTCAAACCTTCTTCGGAAAGAGGTGCATTTTCACAGCAATCCATAAAAATCCCTTGGCCCTATCCAATCAAAAATAAGAGGAGGAGCCTTTAGTAAGAGGTGGCACAGAGAGAACAACGCTGTTACAGCGTCAGCGACCAGGGTTCGAACCTGGCGCTGTCTGTAAGGAGTTTGCACAATCTCCTCATGCCTGCGTGGGTTTCCTCCAGGTGCTCCAACTGTTAAAAACCGTACCAGGGGTTGTTGGTCAATTGGGTGAAATTGGGAAGCATGTGCTCGTGGGCCAAAAGGACCTGTTACATGTCTAAAAATTTTTTTTAATTACATTTAAATTTAAAATTTAGTGGCTAAACATTATGGATGAGACCAAGGCACCAAGAATATTTTAATGGAAAAAAAACCAAGGCACTGGAGTAGTTAAAGAAGTCTGTCTACAGACGTAATTTAATACATTTTCCTCAATTCTGGAGAAACTCAGCAGGTTACACATCATTCCTTATTTAGCAAAGATACATGATCAATGTTTCATGATTGAGCTCTTCATCGAGGTGAAAGCAAAAAGGAGGCAGGAGCCTGAATAAAACAGTGGGTAGGTGGGGGGGGGAAAGAACATGGGCCAACAGGTGAGAGGACACAGGTGGATAGGGGTGGGAGGGCAGAAGAGAAAAAAGCTAGGAAGTGACAGAGGGAGGGGCTAGCTCTCTGAATGGAGTGGGAAGGGGTGGGGGGTGGGGTGGGGACTTCGATACTTCAAGGGGCATCCATGGAGGGAAAGGTGTTGTCGACATTTCGGGTCGAGACCCTGCATCAGGAGCTGTGATGGGCCTCAGAGATGAAGCAATGACCTGAGTCCTGATGCTGGCTCAGGACCTGAAACATTGACAATTCCTTCTCGCCGTCGCCACACACACAGATGCTGCTGACTGCTGAATTCCTCCAGTAGTTTGTTTTTTTTTGCTCCGTTCCACCACCAGCAGTCTCCTGTGATTCCTATTGAATGAAACCCCTGGTATCCAGAATTCAGGTAACTGGCAGCTTAAGCAACCAGCAAAAAAAAATCAAGGAAAATAAATTTTTAAAATTAAAATAGGTTAAAAAAATTACTTAAATTTAAAATTGTAAAAGTAAATGTTCTCTGAAGTAACTGGGAGTGGGGTTCGAATCCCACGCTGTGTGTGAGGAGTTTGTACGTTCTCCCCGTGTTTGCCTGGGTTTTCCCCAGGCGCTCTGGTTTCTTCCCACCGTTCAAAACATACCAGGGGTGTAGGTTAATTGGGCGGCATGGGCCTGTGGACCAAAAGGGCCTGTTACTGTGCTATATGTCTATTTTTTTTAAATTTAAATTAACCTTTGGTGAAGATGGGATCAAATATTCAGCCACCAGAGTGCCTTGGTCATGCTGTGCTCATAGCAGTTTTTTCAATAAAGTTGTGTTTGAATAAAATAGCATTGCCCAGAATGAAGAGCTGGTTGATATCCCGTTGGGGTGACTCTCTTAAATTGTCTCCTTATCCCTGCTTAGTAAGAGTTGCCTTGGTCAGAGGTTTTAATCTGTAAACTTGGGGGAGGGGAGGGGTATTAATCATCTATAATGTTGTTGTTCGTCTTTTGGGCAACTCCATGGAGGGGAGGGGGAGCCTGCAGATGCAGTGTCAGTTAAATGTTTTCAAAGAATGCCACTGAAAATAAAGTAAAAGGCTTTAAGGTTTATATATTCATGCAAGTGAAGTTTGTTTAGTGTAATTACAGTATAGTATTTTTTATCTTTTGTCTTTTAAACTGTTTATTCTTAATGTAGATCCATTATAAAAGTAAGTCTCAAGCAACCGGAAAATGCACTTACCCGGCATCTATCAATCTCCATAGGTGCCAGGGATTTTACTACAGAAGGATATATAAGCTTTTTAACAGAGAATTCTGAGAAAAATGGGTTCCTCCTGCACTAAAACCATGCCCATTGGCATGTAAAACCATCATTCCAATTAAATTGATTTCATTGCCCCAAGGATCCATCTGAATTGATTTTGCATTGTCCAAGTCAATGAAGGACACAGGAGACAGTAACAAAATACCACATCAGCCCCCATTCCCCAGTCAGAGGATCACTCTCTTCAGTGATACAAACATATTTTTCAGAAACAATGAACCTCTTAGAGGGGTGCATAAAGCGGAAGTCTTTAACTTAAGACAAATGATGGTGTGTATCAGACTCAAGTGATATTTTCCAGGTGCAAAAGAAAGCACAGGAGAGCCATTGCATGCTCAATTTCTTCCTGACTACTGGTCTGGAACAAAGCTATGCAATATGTGGGAACCATGACCTTGCAGTCACATCGTGTCTGGGTCAACCCTCCAGAGGATGAGAGTTCAAGTACCACCAGGGTAAGATGTGAGATTTAATTCAAAAATAACTGGCAATTTTGTGGACTGGCTTTGTACATTAACAGGGAGTTTAATATTCTTTGCTTGTCTGGCTGACATGGGATAATTTCCTTTTCTTGATACTTTCCTCTGTCCATATTCAACCATCACTTGCACTTCCCAAATTCCCTCAACCTTACCTGCCCTCAACACCCAAAGACAGTCAGAGACCGGGGTTCGAACCTGACGCTGTCTGTAAGGATCCCGCAACTGTAGCCTTTTCCACCTCTCCCCTTTACCTGAGCTCACTGCCTAATCTCGGAAAAACCTTCCCGAGAAACGCTCCGTCTCGCCCCCTTTAAGACACTCCATAAAACCTAGCTGTGGCCAAGCTGCTAAGCACCTGCCCTCACACGTTCTTCTGTAGTTCGTTGCCAGATTTTGACAGAGTACAGTCCTGTGAAGCACTCAGGTGCTTAACTAAGTTAAAGGTGTTAATTAAATACAAGTTGCTGTTGTTTATGCCATCAGTCCTCTCGCTGCCAAGAACGACACGGTGCAAACCCCGTGGTTACATCATTTAATAATGTCACATTGATGAAATACTACAGCATCACCAGCTCGCTGATTTAAAGCTGGGCACCTGTGAATTATTGGTGGACAAGAAAGAACAGCTCTCCCACTGGTCACTGGCAATCTTTGCTCAGTGTCTGTCTCCCTCTTCTGTAAAGAATCTCAATTACACGTGGAAATTTAGAGTTTCACAGCACTCCGTCCTTCCGACCTGACATGTCTTTGGATCGTTATAATTATCTACCACTTCCTCTGGCAGCTCATTCCATATACTCACCACCCTCTGTGTGAGGAAAGAACCCCCCTCAGGTCTATTTCAAATCGATGCCTCCAGTCTTAAATCTATTCCCTCTCGTTTTTGATTCACCTACTCTGAGGTATGACTATTTACCTCATGATTTTATAAGGTCTTCGCGTGGTTGCCTTTACTCCAGTCTCAACTTATAATTCAGGCCTACCAGTCCTGGTAACATCCTTGTGACTATCTTCTGCTTCCTTTCCTGCTTAACCACAGGCTTCCTGCCACCAAGTGCCCAAAAACACACACAAAATTTCAAGTGAAATCCCACCAACGTCTTGTACAATCAGACCATGAAGACCTTGCTCCTGCACTCAGTGCCTTGACCAATGAAGGCAAATGTGCTAAATGCCTTCTTCACAATTCGGATTTATCGTCAGAGTACATAGATGACATCCCATACCACCCTGAGATTCCTTTTCCTGCAGCCATGGCAGAATCACCACTTATTGGCAGTGCAAAAAAAACTGTACTCAACGTACATATCTAAATAAATAAAGAAGCAATTGCACAATTCAGAAAGAAAAAAAATCAATAAAGTGCACAAGAGTTCTTCAGTGAGTCCCGAATGGGGTTTGTTGTTGAGAAGCCTGATGGTGGAGGGTTTGCAGAGGTAGTGGTGCGAGTCTTGGGACACCTATACCTCTTTCCCGAGGGTAGCTGAGAAAACAGAGCGTGTGCTGGGTGGTGTGGATCCTTGAAGATTGCTCTGCTCTCTGACTGCAGCGTTCCCTGTGGATTCACCGTACATATCACTCTCAGAGAACTATATACCCCCAAGTCTCCTCGTTCGACAGCACTCAAATCAAATTTATTGTCATCTGACTGCACAAGTACAACCTGACAAAATATTGTTCTCCGGTCCTTGGTGCAGTCATGAAGACACACAACCAGACATCACACACATACAGGAAAATAGTACATATGCAGGACAGTATGCACATACACAATTAAATAAATAAATATTGTTTCGGAAATAGGAGAGTCTTGGATGGTTAGTGTGAGCAGATCCTTTGGTCGTTCAACATTCTCACAGCCTGTGGCAATAAGCTGTTCCTCCTGGTGCTGGCTCTGATCCTCTGTATCTCCTGTTCCTGATGGGATCAGCTGAGAGATGCTGTGTATGGGGTGGAAGGGTCCTCAACGATTTTGTGCATCCTCTTCAGATAACGATCCCTCTCGATCATGTTGGGGGTGGGGGGAGGTGGAGGGACATTCCAGCAATCCTTTCCGCCACTGACCTCCGATGCATTTCTCTGCAGCAACTATACCACACGATATGCAACCGGCCAGGATGCTCTCGATAGAGCCTTGCCCGCTTCAGTCTTCTCAGGAAATGCAGTCGCTGTTGCACCTTCCTGACAAGTGAGGAGATGTGTCCATGATAGTTATCTATATCAATGAACTGGGCAATAATTTGGTAAATTGGATCAGCAAGTTTGTAGATGACTCTAAAGATTGAAGGTGTTGTGGACAGTGAAGGTTTTCAAAGCTTTCAGAGGGATCTGGACCAGCTGGAAAAATGGCCGATGGAATTTAATGCAGACAAGTGTGAGGTGTTGCATTTTGGAAGGACAAACCAAGAAAGGATGCACATAGTAAACGGTCGGACCCTGAGCAGTGCGGTAGAAAGAGGGACCTGGGAATACAGATACCTAATTCCCCTGAAAGTGTCATCACAGGTGGATAGGGTGGAAAGAGAGCTTTTGGCATATTGGCCTTCATAAATCAAAGTATTGAGTACAGGTGCTGGGATGTTATGGTAAAGTTATTTAAGCCACTGGTGAGGCCCAATTTGGAGCATGCAGTTTTGGTCACCTTACTTCAGGAAAGATATCAATAAGATGGAAAGAGTGCAGGAAAGATTTACTAAAATGTTTCCCGGGAAAGTTTAAATAGGTTAGAACTTTATTCCCTAGAGCGGAGAAGAATGAGGGGAGATTTGAGGGGTCTAGGCAAAAAAAAAGGGTTTGGCACAGACTAGAAGGGCCGAAGGGGACTGTTTCTGTGCTGCAGTGTTCTATGGTTCTTTGATAGGTCACTAGTCAAGTGGACTCCAAGGAACTTGGTGTTCTCCTCAGGGCCCTACCATCAGTCCTGCCCTGCTTTAACCTTCCAATGTGCAAGGACTTGTTGCTACACATCATGAAATAATTGATAGAGAACTATAGTGAAGTATCTCAGAACTCTCAAACATGAGGCAGCTTGTTGGGCTCAATCAGGCTATCCAGTCTCTGTATGACAAGCATGTCGCCTGCCAGAGGCAAGATTATTCATTAAACTATAACAACTGTTCTGGTCTTAAAGCAGGAATTTCATTCTCCGAATTTGCAAAATCAGCTGTGAGTAAATCTTATGTTTTACGGTAAAAGAAGGGCAGTAATCAGAACCTTCAGGTTTAATCACAGGAACAGCAAAAGGTAAATACCCTGAGGAGGGCAACAGATGCTGCGCTCGTTCACATGGTTTTGCTTTTGCAAAAGGGAGGGAGGGAATGCTGCAAACGGTGAGTCATTCTGAAGAGAAAGAGAGAGAACACAAGAACAGAACAGCTGAAACAGGCCAACAGGTGACTCAAGCCTACCCCACCATTCAATACGATCATGGCTGGTCTTTGCTGGCTTCAACTCCTCTTTTTGTGCCAGTTCTCCATACCCCTCAAACATTCACCCATCTCTTACTTTGGGGAAGGAGATCTCATTGAAACATGTCAAATGTTGAAAGGAGTGGATATAGTAAATGTAGAAAGGTTATTTCCCATGGTGGGAGAGTCTAGAACAGCAGTTCTCAGTCTTTCCACTCCACCAAACCCCCACCACCTCACCTACCACCTTAAGTAATCCCTTAGCTCTATGCTTAGTAAGGGATTACTTAAGATGGTGTGTTACTGGTTAAAAAAAAGGTCGAGAACAACTGGTCTAGGACAAGAGGGCACAACTTCAGGATTGAAGGGCGTCTGCTCAGAACAGAGATGTGGAGGAATTTCTTTGGCCAGAGGGTCGTGAATTTGTGGGATTCATGGCCACAGATGGCTATGGAGGCCGGGTCGTTTGGAGTATTTAAGGCAGAGATTGACTGGTTCTTGATTAGCCAGGCCGTAAAGCAAAGGTTTTGGGGCGAAGGCCAGGCAGTGGGGCTGAGTGGGGCAATGGATTAGCTCCTGATAGACTCGATGGGCTGAATGGCCTATTTCTGTTCCTATGTCTTATGATCTTAAATATATCTAATGATCTAACCTCCACCACTCGAAGAGGTTTTGAATTCCAGCGATTCTCTACCCTCTGAGAGAAGTTTCTACACACCGTTTTAAATGACAAGCTGCTTATTTTGCAGGTCCCATTGTCTGTGATTTTCACATGATTGAACACATCTCAGCAACACCTCTTCAAATATCCTTCTGGTCTTCAATGTCTGAATAAGGTCACCTTCCATTCTTCTCCAAGGAGTGCAGGCCCAAACTGTCCAGGTTCTCTTGGTCGGGCAACATTCTAATCCCAGGACTTAGTTTGGCGAATCTCCTTTGGTCAGCTCCCAATGCTATTCTATTCCTACTTCAGGGAAGGGGACCAAAACTGTGCATAGTCAGTCTTCCAGACCTGGCCTCACCAACGTCCTGGACAAGTGTAAAATAAAACCTCCCTATTCTTAAACTCCAATTCTCTTTGCAATTAACACCAACTTTCCTTCACCATACGGGGCAACTGCCCACTTTTTCTGTGACCCATGCACTTAAAAAACCTCGATCCATCTGAATTTTACTCATTTGTCATCTCTCTCCATTGAGATAGAGAGGGAAATAGAGAAGTGATTGGTGTGGCAGTGAAGAAAAGTGGGAGGGTGGAGCCACTTCATGTAGATCAGGCCTTTTGGCCCAACTCATCCATGTCAACCCATTTGGTACTCTGGCTAGTTCCCAGTCTGTCTGCATTTGGTCCATACCCTTAAATTAAATTTAAATTTAGACATACAGCGCGATAACAGGCCATTTCAGCTCACAAGCCCATGCCGGCCAATTAACCTACACCCCCCACCCCCGGTGCATTTCAAAACAATGGGAAAACCCACGCAGACACGAAGAGAACGTACAAACCCCTTATAGGCAGCGTGGGATTCAAACCCTGGTGCCAATTGCTGGCGCTGTGAAGGCGTTGCGCTAACCACTACACCAACCGTGCCGCCCAAGGTCTTTTCAAGATCACAAGACAGAGGAACAGAACCAGGCAACTAGGCCCATCGAGTCTGTTCTATAAATCTACACTAATCTACTCTATACTCGTTCCAATTTCTGGCCTTTTCCCCCATATCCCTTGATCCCCTCACTAATGAGATCCTTGTCTATTGCTTGTTTAAATACTCCCAGTGACCTGGCTTCCACTGCTGTATGCGGCAGTGAGTTCCACAGATCCATTGTAATTGTGCCCACTTCTACACTTTCCTCTGGTAGCTCATTTCAGATATGATCCATCTTCTAAATGGAAAACGTTGTCTCTTATTCTCTTCTTAAATGTCTCCCCTCTCACCTTAAGCTTACGCCCCCACATTCTGGAAATGTCTATCCTGGCCAAAAAGACTGAGCATTCATGATTTTATGAACCTCTCCAAGATCACCCCTCAGCCTCCTACACCCCGGGGAATAAAGACCCAGCCCATCCAACCTCCAACTCAAGCCCTCGATTCCTGGCAATATCCTTCTCACCGGACAACCAGAACTGCTGTGGTATCACCAGCGTCTTGTATAGATGAAGCATGAAGTTCCAGCTTCTGTCATCAATACCCTACACAATGAACACAGCCATGCCAAAACGCTCTCTTCAACCACTTGTCCACCTGAGTGGCCACTTTTGCGGACTTTGTACCTGTAACCCTGAGTCTCTCTGTTCTACAACAGTCTCCAAGGCCCTGGCATTCACTGTGTAAGCCTTACCCTGCTTTGACTTTAAGTACACCACCTCACTCTTGTTGAAGTTAAATTCCATTTACCACTTCTTGGCCCACCTTCCCAACTAATCTACATCATGTTTGTGACACAGTATATAGATATGTTTTGGGGAGATAAATTGAGAAAGGTTTGTTAGTGTAGGTCACATACAAACACTTTAAAACAGATCTTATTTAAAATACTAGAGCTCTGACCCATGCTAGACAAGTCAGGGTCAACAGTCTTTGCAAGAGCTTTGGAGAGTGTCCAAGAGACTTCACTAATAGATTGTTGTTTACAAAAAGGCAACAGATGAAATATCTTATTGGATCCGCAGTTTGTCTGGAGCTGTTATAAGAGGGTCATGTGGTTTTGCAACAGAGAGAGTCTAACAGGCTTTCTCTCAGAGGGGGGGGGGAGACACAGAGATCACTTCTACAGTGTTACAGGCAGCAACAGCAGCTGGGTCCGGAACAGGACAAGCTGGCAAGCTTGTGGAAAACCCCATTTAGAAGATGGGTTCTTCGTTCAGCCTGGTCAAAGCCCCTGTGGTTCATGCAAGAGGAGAGGATTGGCTACCTAATGCTTCACTTGGAATAAGGGAAACAAAAAGGAACTCTGTGGTGACCTGAAAGGAAGAGGTGATCATCTGGAGAACCCTGAGGGGGCAAGCTTCACCAGCAAGACACTGAAGTGGCTGATTAAAAAGGAACAACTAATCTCTCTCTGAAAATCGACAAGAACCTTCCTGAGCGGTAACCATTTACCTTTCAAGCACCAAAGCCTGGTAAACTTTATAAACGTTAAATTCTGTGCACAGTATAAAAATTGCCTGCAATCAGTGAACTTAGAGGAATGAGAAGTGAACCAAAGAACTTTTCTGAACTTACACACACATGTTACATAGATATGCGCTTAGAATTAGAAGGGGGTTAAGTTATGTTAGGTTAGTTAAGTCAATAGTGATAAGTTAAAGTATGATTCTATTTTCATGTTTAAAGATCATTAAAAGCAACTTGGCTAACATGGCCTGTTTCTGCTTCGTATATGGTTATATATGGTCTAAGGAACCATTTGCCTTGGTGTATCGATTGCTTCTGGGTTTATGCGTCCTCTGGGCTCGTAACATTTTGAAAACAGATATTTTTCCTCACTGTCCACAATACCACTAATTTTGACAACATCTGCAAATTTACTAATCACGTTAACCTCCATGTCTTTCACATCGTTAACATAGATAAGAAATGTCAGTGGACCCAGTACCAACCTTTGTGACACATCATTGGACACAGAACTCCAATCAGAGAAACATCCCCCATGACTCCCCTCTAAATCCTTCCACAAAGCCAAATTTGAATCCAATGTACTAGGAGAAACTCTACCCCACCACACACACACCTGAAAGCAGTCTCGTGCACTGTGTTGAAGATAGATGCGTAGCAATTAGTGCAACACTGGCACAGCACCAGCAATTGGAACTGAAGTTCAAATTCTGCGCTGTCTGTAAGGAGTCTGCACTTTCTCTCCATGGGTTTTCCTTGGGGTCTTGGGTTTCCTCCCACCATTCGAAATGTACCAGAGTTGTGAGTCAATTGGGTGTAATTGGGCGGCATGGACTCCTGGTCTGAAAGGGTCTGCTACTGTGCTATATGTCTAAAAAAATTATTGAAATGAAACATGACATGACTTGGTCCTATTTTTAATATATTCATGTTTTTGCCATGCCTTGTCACAAGCAAATCCATCCTTAGTTGCCATTGAGAAGAAGCAAATAAGGCATTGTCTTTGAACTGTTTCAACCCTTCAGGTGAAATTGTTTCCACAGTGCTCTCAGGGAGGGTGTCCCACGATTAGACCAAATGATGATAAAAGATCAACAATAACTAAGAGGATTTTGGACAGGTATCTGACCAGGCAGAGATATAGATCACATGGAGGCAGATAAATTTTTACATTTTTTATTTAAATTTTAAACTTAAATTTAGGCATACAGCATGGTAACAGGCCCTTTCGGCCCAAGAGCCTGTGGCGCCCAATTATACCCAATTGACCTACAAACCCCCGGGTCATTTCGAACGGTGGGAGGAAACTGGAACCACGGGGAAAAATCCATGGAGACACAGGGAGAATGTACAAACTCCTTACAGACAGCGCGGGATTCGAACCCCAGTCCCTGTCGCTGGTGCCGAAAGAAGAGTTGAGCTAACCTTGAGATTAGTTCAAATTGGGATCATGGTCAGTGCGTACAATGTGGACCAGAGCACTGTTTTGGGCTGTACTGTTAGGTGCTCCATCTATTTACAAGTCAGAATAGTGTGTAACTTATTGGGGAACCTGCAGGTGCCCCCATGCACCTGCTTCCCTTTCGCCCCTCTTGCTGGTTGAAGTCATGGGCTAGGAGAAGTTCTGAATAAAATAGCCCTGATGAGTTCTGAACAGGATTCCACATTGTGCAATCAGTGGGAGGAAGAAATAATGAAGAAAAACAAGCGTGTTTTTTTGTTCTAAAGAGCCTTGCTCTTTTATCACATTCCCTTCAGAATGCCCTAAAGAGATGCAGGGCCAAAAAGTTATGTTGAAACATATTCATGAGTACAATACATGACATCAAATCTGCACTCAGCAAAATCCCACAAAGCAATAGTGATGAGATAATCTGTTTACACAGAGGTTAAATTACGGTTTTAAAAAATATGGCATCATACAAGGGCTCAAGATGCTCCCAGTGAAAGAAAAAAAATGGGGTCGATTTTAACCACCTGACCAAAATTCAGCAATAATGCGGCTCTCTCTCGAATCACTGAATAACCAGCCAGCTTGGATTTTTGAACTCTAAAATTTCTGGCACAAACTCTACCTCTTGAGCCACAGATGACACAAAGGATCGCCAGAATTGAAGAAGGTGGTAGGTGAGAGGCCAGGGAGGAGCTCCCGAGGAAACAGGCATAGGGGACAGTAGGCTGTGTCAGTGGGAACACAGTGAGGCTGGGAGGAGGAACAATATTTCAGAAAGAGGACACAAGGCAGCACAGTTAAGCGTAGGTGGGTGGCACGGTTAGCGCAACTCTGTTACAGCGCCAGCAATTGGACCAGAGTTCGAATCCCGCGCTGTCAGTAAGGAGTTTGTACTTTCTCTCTGTGTCTGTGTGGGTTTTCCACAGAGGCTCCAGTTTCCTCTCACCATTCAAAAGATACCAGGGGCTCTAGGTCATTTGGGTGTAATTGGGGCAGCACAGACTTGTATGTCTAATTTTTCTTTAAATTTAAAAAAAACTAAGGACTGCTTCTTCCCCTCTGCCATCCCGTGGATCTCCAGCTGAGCTGGAGTGGCCGAAAAAATGCACATCTCCTCCACTGAAATCATTCTAGGGACGGATTGACGGCGCAAAGAACAATTCTCTTGTCTCTATTAGTTAGTGCTAAGGGGTCACTGTCTGTTTCAGCTCCAGTATTTGCAGATTCTTTGCTCTCCAAGTGCTAAGCTTATGTTCTGCTGCCACCTAAAGACAAAAGAGGAAAACAATTTGCTGGAGGAACTCCAGCAGGACAGGCAGTGACATGAAAATCAAAATAAAAACCCCCGGGGGGATTCCTCCAGCAGTTCTTTGATCAAGGAGTCTTCTATGGAACATAGAACATTACGGCACAGAAACAGGCCCTTCTAGTCTGCACCAAACTATTTTTCTGTCTAGTCGCACTGACCTGCGCCCAGCCCACTGCCCTCCAACTTCAAAATCATTGCCGTGGTTCACTTTGGTTGCAGCTACAATCAATTGAAATTCTTTCAGGCTGTACTAAGAGGCTGATTTAAGTTAAACTCTAAAGTACAGGTTGATTTAGAAATCTGTTCTTTTTTCCATAGCTGCTGCTGGACCTGAAGGTTTCCAGAATTTTATTTGCCAGCCATTCAAATTCCGTTCACCATTCCCGCACAGGGATGTCTTGTCTTGTCATGCCAGCATGAGGCCACAACGTAACCTTGAAGAACAACACCTAGTACTCCTCCGGGTCTGTAAGACCACAGTCAGCCTTAAACCCAACAGAATAACATAGGTTCGTTTTAATTTTAGGTGTTCCCCCCCTCCCCCCACCCCACTCCCTATCTGATTCAGTAACTGCACATCCTGAGAAGACTGAGTCGGGCAAGGCTCCCGGCCACCATTATGTCAACCTTCTACAGGAGCTCTATTGATAGCATCCTGGTCGGCTGCATCACAGTGGGGTACGGTTGCTGCAGAGAAATGGGTCGGAGGTCAATTCTCAGGACCATAAGAGGGCAGAGAGGATCACTTGTCTCCCTTCCACCCCACACCCCCAGCCCCCCTCCATCGTCATGATCTACCAGGATCATTGTCTGAAAAGGGTGCACAGAATCGTTGAAGACCCCTTCCACCCTGCACTCGGCATCTTTCAGCTCCTCCCGTTGGGGAAGAGATACAGGAGGATCAAAGCCAGCACCACCAGGCTGAGGATCAGCTTCTTCCCACGGACAGTGAGAATGCTGAACGACCAAAGGAACTGCTCACACTGACCATCCGAGACTCTTATACTCGTGAAGCAATATTTATTTATTTATTTGTGGATGAATACTTGTCCCGCATATGTTTTGTTTGTCTGTAAGCGTGTTATGTCTGGTTATGTGTCTGCATGCTTTCCACCGAGGACCGGAGAACACTGTTTCTTCAATTGGTACTTGTACGATCATAGAACATAGGAACATAGGAAGTAGGAAGAGGAGGAGGCCAAAAATGGCCCATCGAGCCTGCTCCGCCATTCAATACGATCATGGCTGATCTAATTTAGGAATAAACAGAAGGTAATAAACTTGAACTTCCATTGTTTCCATCTCTTCAATGACCAACTCCCGTTCCTATTTCTCTCCCTAACCTCTCCTCCTTCTGTGGTCTCTCCTACATATCTCTCCACCTCTCTCATTTTCCATCCAATACCCTGTCAACTTTTAGCCCCTCACCAAAGTCTTCCTCCGCTGCCACCTTTCCACTTTAAGTCTCAAAGGTTTCCAATCCGAAATATTGACTGATCATTCCTACCCGCGGATGCTGCCTGACCCATTGAGCTGCCAGCTGAGGTGGTGAATGCGGGCTCAGTTTTAACATTTAAGAAGAATTTGGACAAGCACATGGATGGGAGAGGTATGGAAGGCTAGGGACTGGCTGCAGATCAGTGAGGCAAAGGCAAAAAAATGGATCAACACAGACTAGAAGGACCAAAGGGGCCTGTTTCGGTCCTGTAATGTTCTCTGGTTCAGGGTTTAGCGTTTGTACGATTGATACCTCCATCACCATCTGCGCCAGATGCAGTGTCAAATCTTCCTGTGTTCTATCCTGCTGCTCAAGTTAGCTTCATTAATCTGGATAATATTTTTAAACATGATAACTGAAACCAGTATTGGGTGCCCCAGCCCTTCAGAACTCAATTAATAAGCTCCCTTGGAATACTTTTGCAATGTTACAATGAGTAGTCTTCCAGCATTGCTTCCTTCCCAGAGGCAGAGTGATCACACAGATGAGACATTGAGTTGTAACTCCCGTGGATCCCAATCTCAGCCTGAAAGCAGTACGAAGAGTGCCATCAAACACGAAAACCCTTGCTAGGAGGAGCAGTGTGAAACAAAGGGTGCAGCGAAACACAAAAGCCGGCAGACGCGGTGACCGGAAGTGCTGAAGGAACTCGGGTCATGCAGCGTCCGTGGGAGGTAAAGATAGACAACCAAGCCAAGGCTTCGGGCCTGGGCCCTTCTTCAAGGTACAAGAAAAAGCAGGCAGGTGCCTGACAGAAAAGGCCAGGGGAGGAGCACAGGCTGGCAGACAAAAGGCCATAATTGGATGTGGATAGGAGGAAAGGTGTGAGTTGTTTGGGGCTCTGTGAATGCAGATCTGGAAGAAAGCAGGCATTGGGATAGGGAAAGGGGAGAGACAGGGAGTGATGGGTGGGAAGGTGGGGGTGGGGAGGAATGCTTAATGGAAGCAGGAAAAGTTTTTATTACATTTTAAATTTTAGACATACCTTTTCAGCCCCTGCCGCCCGATTACATGCAATTGACCTCCAAGCCCCGTACATTTTGAGAGGTGGGAGGAAACCGGAGCTCCCGGAGGAAACCCACGCAGCCACGGAGAGAACGTACAAACTCCTTGTAGACAGCGCGGGATTCGAACCCAAGTCCTGATCGCTGGTGCTGTTACAGCATTACGCTAACCGTACTGGCCTTATGGACGTCGATGTTAAGAGTGCGCGGATTCACGGGTGTTTATAATCATTCCTCACCAACCTCCTTTTCCTCAAAGAACCTGCCCTGACTCAATGCTTGATGCACCCCATGCTCAGCTGTGAAGTAAAATAATCTTGCGCTTACTCCATTCTCACTGCCCTTTCTCAGTTTCTCTGCACTCTACTGTGCTTTATTTGCTGTATGTTTTGAAGGGATGACTTGCGGAATAGCATGCAAAACAAACCTTTTCACTGCATCTCACTACACATGGCAATAAACTGGAACTTGATGAGTGAGCCAAGTCTGGCAACAATTTGTTCTTTGTGAGTTGGCTGTAGAATTTCCCTTCCCTTCTTCTTCCCCACCATGTGCCCCCCCCCCCCCCCACCTCCACCACCATCAGATGCCTGAACGATGAACCTATGGGCACAACCTCATTTTGTAATTTTGCCCCTTGTTCTGCACAATACCATTGCTGCAAAACAACGAATTTTGTGACATATGTTTAAATTTAGACATCCACAGGCCTTTCAGTAAGCCAGTGCTGCCCAATTACATCCAATTGACCTACAAACCCCCGGTACGTTTCAAATGGTGGGAGGAAACCAGAGCCCCTGGGGAAAACCCATGCAGACATGGGGCAAGCGTACCAACTCCTCACACACAGTGCGGGATTCGAACCCAAGTCTCAGTCGATGGCACCGTAATGGCTTTGCGCTAACTGTGCCGCCCTTCATAACAATAAACCCGATTCCGAAGCAGACAGTTAATCTGGAGCAAAAACAATCTACTGGAGGAACGCAGCAAGTCAAGCGGAGTCAGTGAGAGAAAAATCATTGTCGACATTTTGGGACAGAATCCTTCGACACTAATGTGCCTCAATGAAGAGCTCTGCCCAAAATGTCGACAGGTTGTTTTTCCTCCCACTGATGCGGCTCAACCCACCGAGTTTCTCCAACAGATTGTGTTGCACTCCGAATACCAGTAATCTGCTCAGTCAAAAGAGGAACATTGTCAAAAATTGAAAAGTCTTTTAATTTCCAATGCAATTCTCTTTCTGTATTATACTTCAGATCAGATATCAGATTTGTTGTCAGAGTACATACATGACATCGCATACAACCCTGAGATTCATTTTCCTGTGGGAAAGGAAGAATTACCACTTATTGGTAGTGCAAAGAAACTGTACACAGCGTGCACATGAAAACAAATAAAGAATTGGAAACAAACTGACTGTGCGAGACAGAGAGAAAAAAAAATGAAGTGCAAAAGTAAAGGGCCTAAATGAGTCTCTGATTGAGATTGTCGTTGAGGAGTCTGGAGTCTGATGGTGGAGGGGTAGCAGCTGTTCCTGAACCTGGTGGTGCGAGTCTTGTGGCACCGAGACCTCTTTCCTGATGGCAGCAGCGAGAACAGAGCGTGTGCTGGGTGGTGTGGATCCTTGATGATCGCTGCTGCTCTCTGACCGCAGCATTCCCTGTAGATACTCTCAATGATGAGGAGGGTTTTGCCTGTGATGTCTGGGCTGTGTCCACGACCTTTTATTAGGCTTTACACTTGGGGGTATTGGTGTTCCCCGCTAAAAAACTGATGCAGCCGGTCAGAACACTTTCCACCACACATCTGCAGAGATTTGCCAGGATCATGTAAAACCTCTGCAAACTCCAGAGGAGTAGAGGTGCTGACGTGCCTTCTTCACAATGCCATTCGTGTGTTTGGTCAGGAAATATCCCCCAAGGTAGTGAGTCCGAAGAACTTAAATTTGCTCACCCTCTCCACCTCGGATCCCGCAATGATCACTGAATCGTACACTCTGGTTTTCCCATCCTGAAGTCAACAATCAGCTCCTTTGTTTTGGTGACATTGAGTGTGAGGTTGTTGTTGGTGCACCATTCAGACAAGTTTTCAATCTCCCTCCTGTCTCCTGACTCATCGCCTCTTTTTATTCAACCCATTACCGTGGTATCATCAGCGAATTTGTAGATGGTGTGGTTGTGTATGAAGACCTCCACTCCATTCTTCCATACGACATAGGAGCAGAAATAGGCTACTCATCCCATGGAGTCTGCCCCGCCGTTCAATCATGAGCTGATGCATTTTCCCACTCAGCCCCATAGCAGACCTTCTCTCCCTAACCTTTAATGCCCTGGCTAATCAAGTACCTATCAATCTCTACCTTAAATACTGTACACCCCATGGCTTGGTCTCCACAATTGCCTGTGGCCACAAATTCCACAGGTTCATCACTCTCTGGCAAAATAAATTCTTCCGCATCTCTGTTCTAAGAGGACTCCCTTCAATCCTGAAGTTGTGCCCTCTTCTCCTAGACTCTCCCACCATGGGAAACAATCTTTCTATATGTTCTCTATCCACACCTTTCAACATTTAAAATGTTTCAATGAGATCCTCTCTCATTCTCCTATATTCCAACGAGTACAGGACAAGACCTGTCAAACACTCCTCGTTTGATAACCCTTTCATTCTTGGGAATCATTCTTGTGAACTGACTCTGAATCTTCTCCAACGTCAGCACATCATTTCTTCAGTGAGGAGCCCCAAACTGCTCATAATTCTCCACATGAGATCTCACCAGTGCCTTATAAAGATTCAACATCACATCCCTGCTCTTGAATTTACCTTCTTCACCACCGACTAACTCAACCTGTAAGTGTACCTTCAGACTATTCTTCACGAGGTCTCCTGGGTCCCTTTGTATCTGGGTATTTTCAATTTTCTCCCAATTTAAAAAATAGTCGGTCCGTCTATTTTTTTCTACCAAAGTGCATGACCGTACACAATCTGACATTGTTTCATTTGCAACTTTTCTGCCCATTCTCCAAGTCGTTCTGAAGCCTCCCAATTTCCCCTGCACTACTCGCTCCCCCATCTACCTTCTAATCATCTGCAAACTTGACCACAAAATCATTCATTCTATAATCCAAATTATTAATATACAACATAAATAGGAGTAGCCCCAACACCGACCCCTGTGGAACACCACCAGCAACTGGCAGCCAATCCTTGAATTTCAACTTTCTGCCAATCAGCCATTGCTCTACCCACGCTTGTATGCTTCCTGTTCTACTACCCACTCTGGCATGTTTCCTGTTCTACTACCCCCGCTGGTATGTTTCCTGTTATCCCATGGAGTCCTGGTTTCAATCTGATCAATCATGACTTCTTTCCAAAACCAAAATAATCCTTCCTACATTGTGCCCAGACTTGATCACAGGTTTGTCTCACCAGATTATGCATAGAATATTAAAACGTACCCTTATGTATTTAAGCCCCTCAGATATAAAAATCAAACCTCCTAAAAGAGTTAGTTTCTTTATAAAAACACACAGCTGGAGAAACTCAGCACGTCAAACAATGTAAGATTAAGTTACAAAGCCGCCAATAGTTCGGGATTGAGCCCTCCATCAAGGTAATGAGTAAAATGTCGGCAGGCACCCAAACATATTTTCTATTGATACAGGAGGCTATTTATCAGCCAATACGGTTTCAAACTTCTAGAGCTACACTCTGAAGAGTATACTGACTGGTTTGGCAATACAAGTGCCCAGGAGCACAGAAGGGCTGCAGAAAGTAACAAACACAGCCAGTTCCATCACAGGCCCCGACCTCCTATCCAGTGCAGACATTGACAGGAGGTGTCTTCCTTAAGAAGACAGCCAACATCATAAAGGACCCCCATCACCTTGGATCACAACCTTTTCACACTGCTCCCTTCAGACAGAAGGTACAGAAGCCTGAAGACCAGCCCCTCCAGGTTCAAGAACATTTTCTTTCCTATGGCCACGAGGCTCTTGAACCTCCCTCCCCCTTGTTACACTAATCAGGGGCCGCTCTGACACCACAAAAGGATTGACTGCACTATTTTAATGCCTTTTTCTTGTATGATGCCCCCTGTTAATATTTATTATATCATATGTATTTTTTAATCTTTCATTTAATTTAATCAGTATTTTGTCATGAAGTACCTATTCAGCTACAGCAAGTATAAACTTGTACAGTGTCTACGACAAGAAATTAATTGTCACTAAATTATAATTAAAACATGACCTGCACATAAATTTAGACATACTGCACAGTAACAGGCCCTTTCGGCCCACAAGCCCTTGCTGCCCAATTACACCCAATTGACCTACATCCACCCCCCCAACCCCCTCCCCAGTACGTATTTGAACTGTGGGAGGAAACCAGAGCCCCTAGGGGAAAACACCACGCAGACACGGGGAGAACGTACAAACTCCTTAGAGACAGCGTGGGATTTGAATCCTGTTCGCTGGCACTGTAACCATGTTCCACTAACCACTATGCCAACCATGTTGCCCTATACGTTCAGAGCACCATATACCTGCAGAATGACTGAAATCCCTTGGTCAATACATTCTTTGTTCTTGCCTCTCGTCTCTTTGGCTGCACCTTTTACCAATTAGCTCCTACTTTACTGTTAACTCGTGTTTACGTCTGGTTGTGCGTCTGCCTGTTTTGCACCGAGGACCAGAGAACTTCGTTTCATCGGGTTGTACTTGTACAATCAGATGACAATAAACTTGACTTGAACTTAGTCAGCTTCACAGATAGATTTCTATTTTCATTCTCGGATAAATCCTCCATTCCCACTGCCCTTACTGCCACGAGCAGATAAAGACAAGGTCTGTCAGGTCTGAAGTCAACTGTTACACTGCCCTTGAGAATCTGCACAGCTGGGGGAGAAAACAAGGCCAAGAGTTCATTTTACCTTTTAGTCTTCATCTGTTCTTGTAGTTTGCTGTACATCTCCAATACTGAGGGAGGGAAAAAGAAAAAAAAAACATCAAACACTGCTGTAGGATGATTTATTTCGTTATGTGTGTCATGCTGTATTATTTCTTTCATTTCCTCTGGCTAACAGGATGCCTTAACACACAACCACTAGTCACTGAACTCCAGATCTCCAAGCCAAGTTTGCACAATGTGGTCTACACATCCCTGCACCCAAGCTCGTGATAACTGAGAGCACATAGTCCGTGTCGCGCTCACTGACCACCTGTCAAGATGACAGCTGAGTTTAGCAAAGGACAACTTGCTGCCCTACAGCTCACTTCTGAAGCCCACTGACTAACATCTCGATTTCGATCACAGAGAAAACAATTCTCCTTGGACAGAACATGCTATTTCATCTTCAGTGGGAGAAAAGTCTCTCCAAATACAGTTGGAATAATGCTGTAGCGCTAAGAAATGACCAGCAAGCATTCCACCTGTTATGAGTCACAGAGAAACAGGCCCTTCGGCCTAGTGAGTCTCCACAGTCCATCAACAAAAAGTTAGGAGGGCTAAAATGCTCTGTAATGTGCATGCCAGGCAAGCTTAAGGAGAAACCGATGATTGTAGTAGAAACACATAGAAACGCGAGAGGAACTCAGCCAGTCTCACAGCCTTGAGGAAGGGCTCAGGCCTGAAACATCGGTTGTATATCTTTCCCTCCTATGGAGGCTGCGAGACCGGCTGAGTTCCTCCAGCATTTCTGAGTGTTTTTACTACAATCGTAGCATCTGCAGACTTTCGTGTTTCACTTCAACCACAGCATTTGGCCCTTCAATAGGGAGCAACGCTATTATTGCTTGGGAAGAACAAAAGAGAGAACTTGTGCATGGGTCCAGAGGAAGTAGCCAAGGTTTATTAATGAGGCCTCTACATAGGTATTCACCAAACTGAAGGACATGGGTGATGGTGAGAAAAGGGAAGGTGTGCAGATATTTTAGGGTGGACATCATGGAGGTGGATGTGCTGCATGTCTTGAAAAACATTAAAATCGAAATGAATTGTTGTCACACATCCGGACACACAGTGTAAAACTTAATTTGCTTGCTACAGCAAGTTAGTCCATACTTAAATACAGCAGCTGGTGCAAAACTCCAGAGAGTTCAGTTAGACCGTGAAACAGCAGCACATTTTGAAAACAGATTCAGAGCCTCGAACAGAAATGTCAGCAATTCTGATCCCCCCCCCCACTGATGCTGCTCGGCCCGCTGAGTTCCTCCTGTTTTCCACTCCGGATTCCAGCATCTGGAGCCTCGCGTCTCCAATCTGACGGAGGGACAACACTGGAGGTCAGAATTAAACCCAGATTCCCTGGACCCATGCAGCTCAACTGCGCTGGTCCCCAAATTCGGTTTCATTCAAATGAACCGCGTTCTGATCATCAACTCATCCACTCTCCCCAAGCTATGATTCTGAATTTGTAAAAATATCTGACAACAAGAATTCAAACTCTTTTGCACCTCTGGTTTCTGAGAGTCCATATATCGGAGGACCTCTCCTGCGGCAAGCCCATCAAGGCCAGTGTGAAGAAGGCGCATTAATGCCTCAATTAATGTAAGCGTAGAGGCTTACAGCTCCAGAGATCGGGACCAGGATTCAATTCGATTCCGGCGCTGTCTGTAAGGGGTTTGACAGCGTGGATTTCCTCTAGGTGCTCCGGTTTCCTCCCATCATTCAAAAATGTACCAGAGGTGTAGGTCAATTGGGTGTACTTCAGTGGCACTGGTTTGTGGGGTGTTTCTATGCTGTATGTCTAAACTTTTTTAAAAATTAAAGATTTGGAATGTCATTGACTTACTTCGATAGGGGCACACTGAAAAGTATACCGACTGGTTGCATCGCGGCCTGGTTTGGAAATTCGAATGCCCAGTAACATAGAAGGCCACAGAAAGTGTCAGACACATCCAAGTCCATCATGGGTACCAACCTCCTCTCCGATGTGAACATCTATGTGAGCCACTGCCTCACAAAGGCAGCCAAAACATCCTGAAGGATCCCAACACACTCTCTTCCCACTGCTACCTTCGGGCAAAAGGTATAGAAACCTGATGTCCAGCATCTCCAGATTGAATGTTTTTTTTCACCCAACTGCTATCAGGTTCTTGAACCTTCCCACACCATCAACTTCAAAGATCTCTTTGCACTCTCAACTGTCAATATTTATCTATCCTTTTATATTTAGAATCATAAAACCATTGAACATTACAGCACAGAAACAGGCCCTTTGGGCTTTCTAGCCTGTGTTGATCTATTTTTCTGCTTCATCCCACTGACCTGCGCCCAGTCTATAGCCCTCCATAACCCTCCCAACCATGTGCCTGTCCAAGTTCTTAAATGTTAAAAATTGAGCCCGCATTCACCATCTCAGCTGGCAGATTATTCCACACTCCCACCAGTCACTGTGTGAAGAAGTTCCCCCTCACATTCCCCCTTAAACCTTTCCCCATTCAGTCTTAATCTATGTTCTCTGGTTTGTATCTTAATTACTCCTAAAATTAGATTCTCCTCATACATCACAGATTTGTCAGGCAGAATTAAACTATGCATCACACATCAAAAATTAAACAGTAATTGTGTGTCCTGAATCCAAGATCTGCCAATCTAACATCTCTTATAGAACCGCAGAACACTACAGCACAGAAACAGGCCCCTTCGGCCCTTCTAGTTTGTGCCGAGTCATTATTCTGCCTAGTCCCACTGATCGGCACCCAGCCCATAGCCCTCCATGCCCCTCCCATCCATATACCTGTCCAAATTCTTCGTAAATGTTAAAAATTGAGCCCACATTCCCAATTCAGTTGGCAGCTCGTTCCACACTCCCACCACTCCCTGCATGAAGAAATTCTCCCTAAACCTCCCCTTTCACCCTTAACCCACGTCCTCTGGTTTGTATCTCACCGACCCTCAATGGAAAAAACCTGTCTACATTTAATCTGTCCATCTCCCTCATAATTTCAAATACCTCGATCAAATCTCCTCTCTTTCTTCTATGGTCCAGGGAATAAAATCCTAACCTGTTTAACCTTTCCCTGTAACTCAGTTGCTCAAGTCCAGCAATATCCCAGTCAATCTTCTCTGCACTCTTTCTATCTTATTGATATCTTTCCTGTGGTTAGGTGACCAAAACTGCACACAATTCTCCAAATTTGGCCTCAACAATATCTTCCACATAAAATACAACTGCAATACTCAGTGCTTTGATTTATAAAGGTCAATGTGCCAAAAGCTCTCTTTACAACCCTATCTACCTGTTAAATCACTTTTAGGGAATTATGTATCTGTATTCCCAGATCCCTCTGTTCTACCGCACTCCTCAATGCCCGACCATTCACCGTGTTCGTCCTTTCTTGGTTTGTCCTTCCATAATGCAACACCTCACCCTTGTCTGCATTAAATTCCATCTGTCATTTTTTCATCCCATTTTTCCAGCCGGTCCAGATCCTTCTGCAAGCTTTGAAAACCTTCCTCACTGTCCACAACATCTCCAATTTTAGTGTCATCTACAAACTTGCTGATCCAATTGACCACATTATCACCCAGATCATTGATATAGATGACAAACGACAATGGTCCCATTGATTTATGAAGGTCAATGTGCCAAAAGCTCTCTTTACAATCCTATCTACCTGTTAAATCACTTTTAGGGAATTATGTATCTGTATTCCCAGATCCCTCTGTTCTACCGCACTCCTCAATGCCCGACCATTCACCGTGTACGTCCTTTCTTGGTTTGTCCTTCCATAATGCAACACCTCACCCTTGTCTGCATTAAATTCCATCTGTCATTTTTTCATCCCATTTTTCCAGCCGGTCCAGATCCTTCTGCAAGCTTTGAAAACCTTCCTCACTGTCCACAACATCTCCAATCTTAGTGTCATCTACAAACTTGCTGATCCAATTGACCACATTATCACCCAGATCATTGATATAGATGACAAACGACAATGGTCCCATTGATTTATGAAGGCCAATGTGCCAAAAGCACTTTTAGGGAATTGTATATCTGTGTCCCCAGATCCCTCTGCCCTACCACTCGCCTCAGTGCCCTTATCCGTCTTTTTTCTCTCAGGACACATAATTTATAATTGCTGATTGTTAGTGTGTTTATGTACCTGTGTGGCTGCAGTGTATTTACACTGTACTTCATATATACCAATATACAGTACATGACAATAAATTCATCACACCATCTCATCGGAGCCATTTCTGCAGGCATTCTGTTCTCTAGGTAAAATTTGAGCACATTTAACTGATGAAGCAATGATGCTGCCATTCATATTGAACCAGGGGATCTATAAGACCATAAGATATAGGAGCAGAAGTAGGCCACTTAGCCCATCAAGTCCGCTTCGCCATTCCATCATGAGCTGATTCATTCTCATACTCAGCCCCACTCCCCTGCCTTCTCCCCATACCCTTTGAAACCCTGACTCTCAGTCTTTGCCTTAAGTACATCCAACGACCTGGCATCCATCCTTAAACTGTGACAAGGCTTTATAAGGCACTAGAGAGACCTTACTTGGAATGCAGGGCACAGTTTTGGGCTCCTTGTTTAAAAAGCTGGAGCGGGTTCAGAATGATTCCTGGAATGAAGGGATTAGCATATGAAGTACATTTGGAAGTTCTTGGGCTGTGCTCCTTGGAGCTCAGAGAATGAGGGGGGACCTCATAGAAAGTTGTTTTCTATGGTGGAGGTCTAGGACAAGAGGCCATAACTTCAGGATTGAAGGGCACCCATTGAAAACAGAGATGTGGAGGTATTTTTTCAGCCAGAGAGTGGTGAACCTCTGGGATTTGCTACCACGGGCGGTTGTGGAGACCACTGATGGGTATCTGCATAGTCAGGGTATCAAAGGTTATGGGGAGAAGGTCAGGGAGTGGGGTTGAGTGGGAGATGATCAGCTCATGATGGAGTGGCAAAGTGAACTCAACAGGCCAAATGGGCAACTTCTGCTCCTATATCTTAGGGTCTTTATTATTCATAAAAATACAAGGCCAAGATGCTTCCTCGACTCAATATCAATTGCTTCAAGAGACACACGCAGTGAAAAATAGCCAGCAGAAAGGGAAGGGGAAAAAAATAATGAATTCTAAAATATGCCACTCAGAAGAACATTGAGGTGTCTCTTTCAAAGAGGAAGAACTTAAACTCCACTTTCAGAACTAAATTTTAGTTGCCATATTTCTCCCTCAAAAGTCATCACTGGTAAGTGATCAATAAGTGGCCAAGAGATGGTGGTGACTCTCAGTGCCAGATGCAATTCACAACCAAGAACAGAAAAGTCAAGCAGCTGTGATAGTTTTCTCCAGTGCAGCACACATTCACAGCTCATTCACCAACATATGGCCACCCATTTCAATTTCCCATCCCCTTGGTCTCATGCACTGCCAGACTGAGACCATCTGCAAGGTGGAGGAACAACACCTCATCTTCCAGTTGGGCACCCTCCAAACGGATGGCATTAACATGGCCTTCTCTGGCTTTTGTTAATCCTCTTACCCCACCCCCCCCCACCCCTTCTTCCCCCATTACCTTCCTCCAAATCTGAGTCTCTCCCTTTTCCCTGTCTCCTTTCACACAGGCAAAATCAATTCTCACCTCTCTCCTTATCATATCCAATTAACACCTTTTGTTGCTCTGGACTCTTCTTCCCCCCCCCCCTCCACCCCCCCACCCCACCCCCAGCCAACACTGTCTCTATTCTGAGATTTCCTGTTTATTCCTTGAAGAAGGGCTCAGGCCTGTAAACTCAGCAAATATATACCTGTCTCCTCTGGTTGCTGCAAGATAGGCTGAGTTCCTCCAGCATGTTTTTACAGTATTGACAGCTTGACTGCCAGCGTCTTGCTGCCCCTTCTGCACCCTTCATCCATCTGCTGCACACGCCTCAGGGCTCCTGTCAACACGCACTGACGCATTGAACTTGGCTTTGGGTTGCTGTGTTTTCTTTTCCTCACCACCATTTGGCTCCCCTACCCACGAGGACCCCTCCTCCGTGGCCTGATGTAGCCCCATCAAGCCCAAGTCTGAATGGCGACCTACGCTGACTCAGTTTATCTGCACTGATGTTGAGCGATGTGATCGATGACATTTGGTCTTGACAACTCTTCAAAGGGAAATGCATCCAAGCACAGCCCAGAGCTTCTTCCCGGCCGGTGAAGCAGGGCAGCAATGGGCTGTGTGGTGACATCGTCAAGTTCCACTGCCTCCTTTTCTTCTTTACCTACACCACTTTCTAACCTTCCCCCCTCCCCCTCCAAGTAGCTCTCCCTCTACCTGTCTCAACTTGCACAATTAGCACCACGCTATTACAGAGCCAGTGATCGGGATCAGGGTTCAATTCCCGTGCTGTCTGGAAGGAGTTTGTACGTTCTCCCTGTGTTTGCATGGGTTTTCCTCCGGTTTCCACTCATCCTACCATCTAATTGGATGGCACAGGCTCGTGGGTCGAAAGGGTCTGTTAACGTGCTGTATGTCTAATCTAAATCTAAATTCTAGGCAATACCCCTTCCCCAGATTCACTCTCCTTTTTCCCCCCTTTGATACCCTTAATATCATCCCTTCCAGCTTCAGTCAAGGATAAAGGGTCCTGACCCCAAATGTTGTCTGACCATTTCTACCCATGGATGCTACCTGACCCACTGTTCCTCCAGCTTCCCGGTACAGTGAGGTAAAAAAACGCCATGGTGGAGAAACTCAGCCGGTCATACCGTGTACTTCATACCGCAACGATCAGGATAAAAAACCAACATTTCAGGCTTGACCCCTTCATCAAGGTATGGGCAAAATGTAGTGAAACATGAAAGTATGCAGTTACTGTGAATCTAGTAAAAACTCGGCAAAATGAGAAGAAACTCAGCCAGTCTTTCAGAGTCCATAAAAAACCAAACATCTATTGCCAACGTTTCAGGCCTGAGCCCTTCTTCAAGGAATAAGCAGAATGAGCCAGATGCAGGAAATCTCAGAAAGTCTCAGAATTCGGACAAGGTTGGCTGGGAAAGGAATCCAGTCCAACAAAAGGTGTTAATCGGATACGATAAGGGGAAGGAGATAGGGAAGAAAGAGACAGAGCTGGGGGGCGGGGGGGGAGAAGGGAAGGGGGGGTGGAGAAGGGAAGGGGGGGGATTAACAAAAGACAGAGAAGTTGATATTAATGCCATCCTGTTGGAGGGGGCCCAGTCGGAAGATGAGGGGTTGTTCCTCCATTTGTGTTGGTCTCAGTCTGGCAATGCATGAGACTATGGACGGATATGTCAGCAAGGGAATGGGATGGGGAATTGAAATGGGTGGCCACTGGGAGATCCACGCTATTGCGGCGGACAGAGCCAAAGTGCTCAACAGAGCAATTTCCCAGTCTGCGTCCAGTCTCTCCCACGTAGAGGAGGCCACAGTAGAAGCAGTAGATGACCCCTGCAGATTCACATATGAAACACTACTTCACTTGGAAGGAGTGTTTGGGGCACTGCGTGGTGGTGAAGGAGGAGGTGTGGGCGCAAGTGGAGCATCTCCTATAGTCACAAGGGTAGGTACCAGGGGGAAGATTGGTGGGGAGGGAGGAGTGGACAAGGGAGTCACAGAGGGAGTAGGTGGCAGAAATGGAGGAGGAGGTTGTGTGGATGCTGAGGCTGGTGGGGTGGTAGAGCAAAAGGATCCTGTTCTTGTTGCACGTGGGGGCGGAGGGGGCCAGGGCAGATGTGCAGGAAATGGAGGATATGTGGGTGAGCACTGAGGTGATGAGGGAAACCCAAGTGTTTGAAAAAAAGGACATCTCTGATGATCTGGCAGGTGCTCAAACAAAATAGTGGAGGGGAGGGGCAGGAGGAAGAGCACAGGTCCGCAGGGAGGAAATAACAGGTGGATAAGGGAGGGAGGGCACACCAGCAAATGGAGGAGGGGGGATGGCTCTGTGAATGAAGAGAGAAGGGTGTGGAGAGCTAAAGGGAAGGAGACAGAGGGATAGTGAATGGAGGGAGAACAGGCAGAAACCAGAGAAGTTTACAATTATGTCATCTGGCACAGTGAGGTGCTGCCATGACTGCAATAAAGCACCCACAAACAGCAACAAAATAATTACTAGAGATGATCCATTTCAGAAACTTTCTCACATGCTCAGATGTTAGTCAGAGCAAACTTCCCTCCTATTCCTTGAACAGTATCAAGAGAACTTCTACATCCATATAAATCCACGGAGAGGAGTTTGCAAGTGATCTGAACAACAGTACTCCAGGTAAGCCAGCTGTTTATTGTGGGTGTCGGTGAGGAGTGGTCATCTAACTCAACACAGGGCTGCTTTGGGAGCCAATAGCTTAGAAAAATTAGCTCCCTGTAAAAGATTCGGCTGGGTTCCAAAATCCTCCTTTGGAAAATAACTGGCTTGTTACCAGTGGTAATGAGCACAAGCTGGTGGCAGATATTGAAAGGTTCCCAAAGATTGGGGAACTGCTCGAAGAACTCGGTAGGTCAAGCGGCATCAGTGGGGGAAAGAGAATGGTCAGTATTTCCAGCCAACACGCTTGACTGAGACTGATTAAATGTAGGACAAGCTAATGTAAAGAATACTGGATGCAGAGAAGGACAGGGCCCCATGCGAGATTGGTGAACCAGGGTGGACAAACATGACAGACAGAGGATTGCCAGATGTCAGTCAAGTGGAGAGAGCCCTCCCCCCTGCCCAATCTCATCCCCTTCCTCTTTGATTCCACATTCCACCCCTTTCTTCCATAAGACCACAGGAACAGAAATAGCCTATTCAGCCGATCAAGACTGCCCTGCCATTCAATCACGTCCTGATCCTTTCTCGCGCTCAGCCCCCAGCCCGGCCTTCTCATAACCTTTAGTGCCCTGATTAATCAAGACCTATCAATCTCTGCCTTAAATAAATAAAAATGGCCTTCCCTCCACAACCACCTGTGGCAACAAATTTCTCAGAGTTACCATCCTCTGCCTGAAGAAATTTATCCACATCTCTGTTCGAAGCGGACACCCTTCAATCCTGAAGTTGTGCCTTCTTGTTCTAGACTCTTCCACCACGGGAAATAAACTTTCTACATCTACTCTGTCCATGCCTTTCAACATTAAAAATGCTTCAATGAGATTTTCCCCCCCTCATTCTCCTAAATTCCAACGAATACAGGCCAAGAGTTGTCAAATCCTCTTCCTTCGATGATCCTTTCATTCCTGGAATAATCCTACTGAACCTCCTCTGAACCCTCTCCTACATCCTTTCTTAAATGAGGAGCCCAAAATCGTTCACAATTTTCCAAGTGAGGACTTGCCAGAGCCTCAAAAGCACATCCCTGCTCTTCTATTCTATTCCTCTTGAAATGAACTCTAGCGTCGCATCTTCACCACCGACTGAACATGTACGTTTACCTTCAGGCTGTCCTGCGTGAGGACTCACAGATCCCTTTGCATCTGGATATTTTCAATTTTCTCCCCATTTAAAAAGTAATTTGCTCATTTATTTCTTCTACCAAAGTGTATGACTGTACATTTTCTGACATTATATTTCATTTATTACTTTTCTGTCCATTACATAATCTAAGACCTTCTGCAGTCTCTCACTCGATAATTTCCCTCTCACCCATCCCCATTCTCTTTGGTTCTACCTGGTCTCTCTTTACACCACCATTCTCACCTTCTCATCAGATTTCAACACAGGAAACCATTGCCTTCTCATCACCCTGTATGATTCACCTTCTTTCATCTAACCCCTTGGCTTTTCTTGGCTATCTCTCACTTTCACAAGATCAAGGAACAGAAGTAGGCTCATCAGCCCATCGAGTCCGCTCCACCATTCAATCATGAGCTGATCCATCCTCCCACTCAACCCCACTCCCCAGCTTTCTCCCTGAAACTCTTGATATCCTGACTGTCAATCTCTGCCTTAAATTCACCCAACGACCTCGCTTCCACAGTCTCCAGTGGCAAGAAATTTTTCCAAATCTGTTTTAAATTGACGCCCTTTTATCCTGAAATTACACCCTCTTGTCTGAAAATTCCCTACCATGGGAAACAGCCTTGCCATATCTACTCAGTCCAGGCTTTTCAGCATTCGAAATATCTCTATCAGGTCCCCCCTCATTATTCTGTACTCTGACGAGTACAGTCCAAGAGTCCATATACTAACCCTTTCAATCCTGGTATCATTCTAGTAAATCTTCTCTGAACCCTCTCCAACGGCAGCACATCTTTTCTCAAATACAGAGCCCAAAACTGTACATCAATGAGATTTCACCACTGCTTTATAGAGTCTCAGCATTACAGCCCTACTCTTGTATGCTATCCCTCTAGAAATGAATGCCTTTGTCTGGCATCTGCCGATCTACTGCCTCTGTCCCAACGCTCCTACCCTGTCCTCTTTACACCAGCTTCTCTTCTACATTTAACCAGTCACGATGAAGGATTTCAGCTCGAAACATTGACCAGTCTCTTTCTCCCACTGATGGTGCTCAACCTGTTGAGTTCCACCAGTAGATGGTGTCTGGCTTCAAATTCTAGCATCTGCAGCCTCCTGTGTGTCATCATGGAACTGTACCCAGCTTTCCCTTAAATGCTAAAAGAGAATGTGAATTAGATTAAAATGTTTGTACAGTGGTTCACTCTTAAACAGCGGAATCATTCCAATACCATTTCCTTGCCCTGCCAGCTCTGTAATGAGTCACACTGCTGGTGGGTGGAAGTAACATAAACACAATCTGTCCTCAGGGCATGGGAGCCTGGTCCCATGAAGCAGGAAGCTAAAGGAGCTCATTATTTCACCAACAGCCTGGCGAAAGAGCAACTAGTCACCATAAACTATCTGCAAGGAGTTCCCTGCGCTATCTGTAAGGCATTTGTACACTCTCTTCGTGTCTGCGTGGGCTTCCTCTGGGTGCTCCAGATCGGATGTAATTGGTCGGAACGGGCTCGTGGGCCAAAGGGCCTGTAACTGCGCTAGATGTCTAAATTTTAAACAGAAGCCATGAGTCCATCGCTCTATCAATTTCATCCTATATAAGTGTCTATGCCTGTGTTAACTATCACTGATGATCATAAATTTTCTAAAACCAAAGTTGATGTCAAAGATGGAAGTCCATTATTTGAAACATGAAGCCCTGCACTGTTACCTCAACTTCTTCACACTAGCTGCAACTGTTCTTTTGTATAGATTGTCTTTATTTTTCTCTCATGTGGTAATTTAATTTATACTGATCATTTGTCAGAGTATTAAAGTTTAAATTTAGACATACGCCACGGTAACAAGCCCTTTCGGCCCGTGATCCCGCCCCACCCAGTTTACACAACCCCCATACATTTTGAAGAGTGGGAGGAAAACAGAGCCCCCGGAGGAAACCCACGCAGACACGGGGAGAATGTAGAAATTCCTTACAGACAGCGCGGGGCTTCAAACCCCCCCAGTCCCAAACGCTGGCGATGTAGCAGCATTGCACTAACCACACTGCCCTACGCACCCATGTAGCTGAAGCCAGCAAAAAAAATCAGTGCATATGTACACTGCATGTGTGTGCATGACAGTAAACTCTCATCATCAGATTATGGGAGGCATAGATAGGGTGGACAGCCAGCACCTTTCTCCCAGGCCATGAGTAGCAAACACCAGAGCACAAGGAGAGAGGAGGAAAGTTTAAAGGAGACACTTGGAGCAATTTTTCTTTACACAGAGAGTTGTGGGTGCCTGGAATCCCTTGCCAGATGTGGTGGTGGTGGAGGTTGGTACAATGGGGACTTTGTAAAAAAAACTCTTGGACAGGCACATAGATACAAGACATATAAGAGGGTTATGGGTGTGAGGTAGGGAAGGTTTCGTTTGTTGAGTAGGTTTCTATTGGTGAGTACAACATCATGGGCCAAAGGGCCTGCACTGAGCCATAATGCTCAATATTATCACTGCATTTTCCCTCCCCCTCGTTAACCAGGATCGTTGTCTGAAGAGAGTGTGCAAAATCAATGGAGGACCCCTTCCACCCCACACACAGCATCTTTCAGCTGCTCCCGTCGGGGAAGAGATACAGGAGGATCAGAGCCAGAACCACCCGGCCGAGGAACAGCTTCTTCCCACGGGCAGTGAGAATGGTGAACGTCCAAAGGAACTGGTCACACTGACCCTCCGAGACTCTCATATTCATGAAACAATCTTTATTTATTCATTTGTGTAGATAAAATACTTGTCCTGCATGTGTATTGTCCATCTGTATATGTGCTATGTCTGGTTGTGCGCCTGCGTGCTTTGCGGCGAGGATCAGAGAACGCTGTTTCGTCAGGTTTGTCTTTTGCAATTAGATGGCAATAAACTTGGCTTGACTAGATCATCATGTGAGCAAAAGGATTTCCCACAGCAATTATCTTGGACCTGGAGTTCAAGGTCAACCCAAGCTTGTGGAACTCAAGATTTTGAAAGGAAATGACTAAGGAAATAAATGTGCAAGCCTCCAGCTCTCTTGGTATGATTCAGAAAGAGGCAAATTTTCCCCTGACCGACTGCTCACCCAAAAGCAAAATGTCAAACAGATTATCCAGATGCTTTTATTATTGCTATGTATCATCTAAAAGAATTATTCTTAGAGAGCCAGCAATGACTCAATGGGCCGAACAAACTCCTGGTGCCAGAATAAGTTTATGACTCCATTGATCCAAATTACCCTTTGAAATGTATTATTACATCTGATTCCACTGCCCTTTCAAGCAGCAGATTGCAGATCATTATCACTTGCTGCCTCAGAGAATTCTTTTCTCCCTTTTTGGCAAATCCCTCAAATCTGTCACCTCTGGTTACAGGCTCTGATGCAAGAGGAAGGTTTCACTCTGCCCATTCCATCAAAATTCCTCAAGTGAAACTTGATGACTGAACATTCATTTAACAATTGGCAGGTTAAGAGAAGTGCACAGTAATGTTTTCACACTTCCTTCTTTCAGTATTTCACCAGGAGTGGATGGATCTTCATCAACTAGCAATAGCAGCTTTAAAATCTGAATTCTACAACTCACTGTATGTGCTCTATTTGAGATTAGACACAACTGGAGACTTTGAGCACCTGGAGTTTAACATTCTGATTTGGTGACCTTGAAGAAGGCTCACCAGCGGCTATCCTTCGTGAGGAGATTTGGCATGTCACCAAAGAGACTTGCAAATTTCTAAAGGTGTTCGGGGGAGAGCATTCTGGCTGGTTCCATCACTGTCTGGTAAGGAGGTGCCAATGCACACAACAGGAAGAGAGTGGTGAACGCTTCACACAGAGTAGTGGAGTGTGGAACGAGCTGCCAGCTGAAATGGTGAATGTGGCTTCAATTTTAACATTTAAGAAGCATTTGGGCAAGTGCATGGATGGGAGAGGTATGGAGGCCTGTGGACTGGATGCAGGTCAGTGGGACAAGGCAGGAAAATAATTCGGCACAGACTAGAAGGGCCTGTTTCAGTTCTGCAATGTTCTATGATTCCAACTCAGCCAGCTTCATCATGGGTATTAATCCTCACTCCATTAAGAACATCTTCAGGAGTAGGTGTCTCAAGAAAGCAGCCTCTATCATCAAGGACCCCCACCACCCAGGCCATGGCCTCTTCTCACTGCTACCATCGGGAAAGAGGTACAGGAGCCTGAAGACAAGCACCCAGCGGCACAAAAAAGGCTTCTTCCCCACAGCCATCAGATTTGTGAATGGACAATGAACCACAGACACGACCTCACTTTCTCTTCTTTTTACACTGATTTATTTACTTTTTTAAAATGTACCTGTTCTTTCTTCTTTGGCTTGGCTTCGCAGACAAAGATTTATGGAGGGGTATGTCCACGTCTGCTGCAGGCTCGTTTGTGGCTGACAAGTCCGATGCGGGACAGGCAGACACGGTTTCAGCGGTTGCAAGGGAAAATTGGTTGGTTGGGGTTGGGTGTTGGGCTTTTCCTCCTTTGTCTTTTGTCAGTGAGGTGGGCTCTGCGGTCTTCTTCAAAGGAGGTTGCTGCCCGCCAAACTGTGAGGCGCCAAGATACACGGTTGCATCTTGGAAAATGTACCTGTAATACTGCTACAAAGCAATTAATTTTGTGGCACATGTTCATGACTATAAATTTGGATTCTGATTCTGGTCAAAGCAGAGCTCAGCATGGGATATCCTTTGGGAAGAACTTGCCTTCACATGCAGCATTGTAACAGGTAAAACTACAAAGTCCATCAGGTGCAGTGAACTGCTTCAAAGCAGGTCTGCTTGTGTAACATCGGGTAGCTTAACAGCCAATTTACACACTAACAGCTCGTAATGTGATACTGTCTTCTTTAGCTTGGCTTCGCGGACGAAGATTAATGGAAGGGTAATATCCACGTCAGCTGCAGGCTCGTTTGTGGCTGACAAGACGGATGCGGATGAGGGATACTGTAGTTGCAGGCAAACAATTGGCCAAGAAACCCTTCTCTTTGAGACTTCATAGACCCAATGCGAACCACAGCAGCAGGCTAATTGGAAACTGAGGCTCGACATTTAATGGGAAGGTCAGCATCTCAAACAATACGCTTTTTCTTGATACAGAAGCGCTGACCAAAAACCTCCGGAAGCAGTGAACAACAGGTTTAGCGTGAGCAGGGAGCTTTAAAATTAACACAGAAGAGATTTGGGAGATTAAAAGCCATTAAAATTCCTGCTTCTGATTCCAAGGTCTTTGTGCAGACAGTGGGTGCCACCTTCCAGAATGACAAATGCTTATTTTGGAAGGGTGGCAGAGTTAGTGAAAAGGTTAGCGCAACTCTATTACAGTAAGCCGGGTTCAAATCTGGTGCTGCCTGAAGGACTTTGTATTGTCTGCATGGGTTACCTCCGGGTGCTCCAGCTTCCTCCCATCCTTCAAAACATAGAGGTGTTGAGGTTAATTGGGGTATTTGGGTAGCCTGATATCGTAACCAACCATTGAAAATGTGGTAACACTGTGCTTTAAAAATAAAATGAGGACAGGCCAAAACCAAGACCACAAGACAAAGGACTGGAATTAGGCCATTCGGCCCATTATCTGCCCACCCATTCCATCATGGCTGATTTACTATCCTTTACAACCCCATTCTGGTGCCTTCTCCCTGTAACACTTGATTCCCTTCTTGATCAAGAACAGATATTAAAAGTGAATTTACCCTTAGATCAGGTGTTGTTTTTATTAGGAGATTTAAGTCGATAGCTGTAAGATTGAGATTGACTAAGTATCAAATTGAATTTTGCATTTGGCCTTGGATGTTTCAAAAAAGTGCATGGAAATCTGATATGATTTTAAGTATGAAAAGATGGCATAATAAAATGAGAGTTTGTATTCCTTTAGAAAAGATTACATATAATTTAAGAGACAAATATTTTTTTCCCTTTATTAAAGTTTGGAGCCCTTATCTGAAAATTATTGGTGTTAGAATTTCATTTCTCGGTCCACTTCGATAGGTGTCACCACTCAATTCTCCTCCCTCTATTCCAAAGCGACATTTTTGTATTCTGAGGCTGTGTCCTCTGGTCCCAGATTCCCACACCAGAGGAAACATCCTCTCTACGTCCACTCTATCCAGGCCTTTCAGCATTTGATAGGTTTCAATAAGATTCCCCTTCATTATAATTTATATTTATAAATATTCAGCACCGCAACAGGCCATTTCGGCTCACGAGTCCGTGCCGTCCAATTTAAACCCAATAAACCTACACCCCCAGCACATTTCAAATGGGGGGAGTAAACTGGAACCCCGCCAGGGAAAACCCACGGAGACACAGGGGGAATGTACAAACTCCTTACAGACAGCGCGGGATTCGAACCCAAGTCCCAATCGCTGGTGCTGCGCCAACCGCTTCACTCATTCTTCTAAACTCCAGCGGGTATAAACCCAGACCTATCAAATATGAAATTCCTTGCGCTCTGGGGATCATCCTTGTAAACCTCTTCTGGACCCTCTCTGGAGGATCTAGAGCCTATAACTGCACACAATATTCCAAATGTGGCCTGACCAATGCTTTATAAAGCCTCACCATCACATCCCTGCTCATAATATTCGATCCCTCTCAAAATGAATGCCAACATTCCATTTGCCTTCCTTACCACTGAATCTACATGCAAGTTAACCTTTAGAGAGTATTGTAAGAGGACTCCCAAGTCCCTCTGTGTCTCTGATTTCTAAACTCGCTAAAATAGGCCCTGCCTTTATTCCTTCCACCAAAGTGCATGATCTTACACCTCTCTGCCTCCATCTGCCATTTTCTTGTCCAATCTCCTAAGTCCTTCTGCAGACTCAGTGCTTCCTCAACACTACCTGCTTCTCCTCCTATCTTTATATGGTCTGCAACCTAGGCCATAAAGCTGACTCATCCATCATCCAAATCGATGACATAGGACATTGAGATATGGGGACACCAATGCCCCCGAGCCTAAAGCCCTGCTAAAGGTAGTGGACGTGGCCCAGGACATCACAGGCAAAACCCTCCCCACCAGTGAGAACACCGACAGGGAATGCCATCGGAGAGCAGCACCAATCATCGAGGATCCACACCACCCAGCCCAAGCTCTGTTCTCTCTGTTACCATCAGAAAAGAGGTCTAGGTGCCCCAAGACTGGCACCACCAAGTTAAGAAACAGCGGCTATCCCTCCATCATCAGACTCCATCAGAGACTCATTTAAGGACACTTATTTTAGCTTTGTTGGTTTTTTTAATCTCTGTATATATTGCACAGTCAGTTGGTCTACATTTATTTATTTGTTTACATGTGTACATTGAGTACAGTTTTTTTTGCACTGCCAATAAGTGGTAATTCTGGCTCACCCACAGAAAAAGAATCTCAGGATAGTATGTGATGTCTCATATGTACTCGGACAATAATTCTGAAATCAAAAGAGGTACTGAGGCTTGTCCTTCCCCACCTGGAGAACGATGCCACATATGCCAGGCTGCTGTTCATCGATTTCAGCTCAACGTTTGGCATCATCACTCCCCAGAGGCTCATGGAGAAGCCGTCCTCGCTGGGACTCAACACCCCTCTCTGTAACTGGATCCTGGACTTCCACAGTCTGGTCCACTGGACCACAGTCTGTCTGGGTTGGCAGAAGAACATCGAACAGCATCACACTGAGCACGGGCACACCGCAGGGCTGTGTGCTCTGCCCGCTCCTGTTCACACAACTGACCCACAACTGCGTCGGCAGATCCAGTTGCAACAGTATCATCAAGTTTGCAGATGGCACAACAGTCACTGGGCCTCATCAGCCACAATGCTTCCTATTCACTTACCTTACCTGTCTAAATCCCTGTTGAACATTACAATTGTCCCTGCTTCCAGCACTTACTCTGGCAGCTCATTCCACAGATCCACTGCTATGTGATAAAGTAGACCCTCAGATCACCTATAAATCCTTCCCCTTTCATTGTAAATCTATACGGTATAGTTTTAGATCAACCAACTTTAAGGGGAAAAAAAAATGCTTTGATTATTTACCTTATTGATGACCATTACAATTTTATCAATCTCCGCCTCCAATTCTGCAAGGAGAAAAGTCCCAGCCTACTCAGTCCCTCCTGATGACTCAAGTCTTCCAATCCTGGAAAGAGCCTTGTGAATCTTTTCTGCACTCTTTCCAGCTTAATGTACCACCACCTTCTTGTGCAGTTAAAGATTCAATTTATTGTCATGTAATAAAGACCGTGCAATATTGGTTTTCATCCGCCATAAGGCAGATTGAATATCACCAGAAATTGCCTGAAGTGCTTCTTACAGTCAGAAAATGAGAAGCAAATGAGAGTCCCCTCAGAGTCACCAAGCGCCTGTGGATCCGTCTCCAGCCCTCCTGCAGCCCCTACAGCCACACTGAATCCAGTCCAAACCATCAGCAGTCCAAGCTCCAGATCCCAACCGCCGACACGATCGGGAACCCCTCAGCGTCCTCGGCTCCCTCTCACATCCCAGTTCCAATGCCTAGTATCCCTTCAGCCAGTCTCCAGCAGGCCACAGTCCAGTGGGAATCTCTCGACGCAGTCGCCAACAGCCCACAGCCTGCATGGGTTCCCCGCCTCGAGTCATGAGCATCCCACCACAGTTGTAACGCCCTGACTGGTGAAGGCAAGCATTCCCAATACCTCTTCGCAACTATTGCGATGGCATTTTAAGGTAACCTGTGACCACGTTGCCCAACACCCTCCAGGCCCCTCTCATTTGCCCTAGTTTGACCGACCCAAGTGCGTCACCTCGCACTTATCAAAATTCCACCTGCTCTCTGTTGGTCCCTGGTTCAGTTGATCAAGGTCCTTTTGCAATCTTAGCAACCTTCAAGTTTATTGTCATCTGATTGTACAAGTACAACCCAATGAAACAGCGTTCTCCGGTCCTCGATGCAAAAACACGCAAGCACACGCCCAGAATTAACATACAGACAAACAATACATGTGCTGTAGGTATAAAAAATATGTAAATATTGTTTCACAGATAGTAGAGTCTCGGAGGGTTTGTACGAGTAGAAGCACCCTCACTGTCCCACTCTCCTGCTTTTTCCTCGTAGTCAATCAAATATTTTCTTGTTCAAGTCTTCAATCCAATTCCCTCTCTTTTGTATCACCCAACCCGTAACAAGCTACAGAATGAGATTCATCTTTTCCACTGGATTTCTTTTATCGCGATTATCCTAAACGTGACCATGAGCAACTTCCAGTTCCCAAGCATTCACAAGAGGGAGTGAAGGTTTGCAATCACAGATACCATTCCAAGTGCAACACTAAAGTCTGCAGATGCTGTGATTGCAGTAAAAACACACAGCAATGCTGGAGAAACTCAGCTGGTCTTGGAGCGTCCATATATTGCCAACGTTTCGGGCCTGAGCCCTTCTTCAAGGAACAGACACCATTCCGCCTTAAGTACATTATGACATTTGGTTCCCCTTAGCATGGCCTTGTCCGAAGCATAACTGCTGACCCCAATAATCATACCTACAGAGATGGCTTCACATTGGGGTCACTTACCTGGGAGACACAGGGTCAGTTGGTCCACTGTAGCAGCAATGTTCCTCTGCTGTGATCGACACTTCTTTAGTTCCTCCATTTCAATGATTAACTGTGAGTCGTGGAAAAGAAGGAAATGTATTAATTGTCTTTCCAATGACCAGCTGAAAATTCTCAGTGTTCATTCGTGGATGTCAAGGGCTTGGCTGTCAACATCTCAGTCTCCAGGGGCCGACAAATAACTTTTCATGTTTCCGGAATACTAGTGGAAGTACGGTCGCGTTTCCGGGGAAATTGGCAGACGGACCTTCACATTTCTGGGTGGGGGGGGAAGGGTGTAGTAAGACTGTCACGTTTCCAGGGCAAGGGCGACTGTAGACAGACAGGGGAGTGGTGGACAGACATTTACATTTCCAAGGGAACAGCGGATGGATAGTTGTGTTTCCAGGGGAATAGCTGACAGACACTGACGTTTCTGGGGGAACAGTAGACATACAATCGCATTTCCGGGGGAACGGTAGATAGACAGTCATACTTCCAGACGAACAGCTCACAGACAGTCATATTTCCAGAGGAACAGCAGACAGACAGCCATGTTTCCGGGGGCACAGCGGATGGACAGTCAGGCTTTTGGGGGAATAGCGAACTAGGAGTCCCGTTTCCGAAGGGAGAGCAAATTGGCAGTCATGTTTCCTGGGAGGGTGATGTTTCATGGGCAAATGTGGCTCAGTTGTCAGATTTCACCCTGGATCTTTATTAATCAACTTGATCCCTTTGCCTGCTGACTGCATGCTGTCTGAGTGTCACCACCCATAGCCTTAACAAACACCTTCTCTGGGTTTGGTCAAAATCATGGTCTAAAGTATTCATTCTCAACCTTTAGGACTCTCCTCAAAGTTTATGGGCCTCCTTCCCTATGAAGCAGTTAAGCTTTGATTTCTTCCCTACTTCTCTCCTATCGACTACCTTTTAACATAACATAACAATTACAGCACGGAAACAGGCCATTAGGCCCTTCTAGACCACACCGAACCAAACCTCTCTAGTCCCACCTACCTGCACAAAGACCATACCCTCCACCTTCTTCTCATCCATATACCTGTCCAGCTTTTTCTTAAATAATAAAATTGACTCTGCCGTCACTATTTCTCCCGGAAGCTCATTCCACACCGCTACCACTCTCTGAGCAAAGAAGTTCCCCCCCATGTTACCTCTAAACCTCTGCCCCTTAACTCTTAACTCATGTCCTCTTGTTTCAATCTCTCCTACTCTTAACGGAAATAATCTATCCACATCCACTCTGTCTATCCCTTTCACAATCTTAAATACCTCTATCAAATCCCCTCTCAACCTTCTACGCTCCAAAGAATAAAGACCTAATCTGCCCAATCTCTCCCTTTTTTAAAAAAAAAAAGAAAAATAATTGTTACTTGAGATGCTGTGTCCCGCAGGGACCCTGTGGAGAATCACCAGTGGTAATTTCCTTTGCGTACCTCACAGCCCTGACTTGAGCCCTGCCGAATCCAAGACAGTAAACAATAATACTCAGTGGTTCAGACAGTAGAAATGTACTGGATCGGGACCCTTCATTGAAACGAAAGTAGGAAGAGGTGAGAGCAGATACATCAAGGGGGAAAGAAAAAGGAGGAGGAGAAAGAAGCTGGAAAGGGGTGAAGAGGCGATAGGGTATTGGATAGGGTGGGAGGTGGGGAGAAAGGTAAAGTTAGTCACCGAACTACAGGAAAGAGATCAATAAGAGATTGACTAGGATGTTGCCCGGTCATCAGGAACTGAGTTACAGGGAAAGGTTAAACAAGTTAGGACTTTACTCCCTGGAGCATTGAAGAATGAGTGGAGATTTGATAGAGGTATTTAAAATTATGAAGAGGATAGATAGAGTAAATGTCGATAGGCTTTTTCCACTGAGAGTCAGTGAGATTCAAACCAGAGGACATGGGTTAAGAGTGAAAGGGGAAAAGTTTAGGGGGATCTTCTTCACACAGAGACTGGTGGAAATGTGCAATGAGCTCCAAACTGAACTGATAAAGGCGGGCTCAATTTTAACATTTATGGAAAATTTGAACAGTTCCATGGATGGGAGAGGTATGGAGGGCTATGGACTGGGTGCAGGTTTGTGGGACAAGGCAGAAAAATAGTTTGGCACAAAGGGCCTGTTTCTGTGCTGTAATGTTCTAGGGTTCTATGGAGAGAACAAATGGAGGGAGGGGGAAAGTAAGATCGATGGTAGATGAAGAAGAAATGGAAAATGTGGAACCAGATTTAGCTGGGGATTAGCTAAAATTAGAAAAAACTGCTGGGTTTAAGGGTATCCCTGAGGGATATGATGTGTTGTTCCTCAAGTCTATGTTTGGCCTCACCCTGGCAATGGAGGATACCGAGGCAGATATGTCTGTGTTGGAATGCTGAAGAGAATTGAAATGGCTGATTACTTGAGGATCAAACCTGCACACAAGTACACACACACTCTCAATCAGTACAGGTGTTCAGCAAAGTGGTCGCCCAAATTCATTTAAACCTTTGGACTCCGGCCATTTATAACCTTTCATAATATACACTTCAGACGTGGTCGACAGGTAAAGGACAGTACGAACCAGCTAGTAATTAGATATTAAATCAGTCCCAGAAAACAGGAACATTGAGAACAGGGATACGGAGGCCAAAGGGTTAAAGCCCAGCTACATTATCTCTCGCCTAAGTAACTCTCTAATCAATTCACAGCTAAATGTACAGCTACAACCCAGAGCTTACATCTTCAAGGTCTGGAGAAGACGTCAACAAATATTAAGAGAAGCCAAGTTGCCTTGTGAGCTTCCTTTATTTCATAAAAGAAATTCATGAAAAGGACGAACAGCAGCAGGGCTACACATAAACAGTCCACTGGAAATGTAGCTATGATCAGAGCACAAGACTCAGAGTAAAGTGTGATTCAGTAATCTAAACTGAACTCACCTCCCTTCCTGATGCTTGCAGCTTGTCATTGGTATCAGTCACCTGGATCTGAGACAAAAAAAGGTCCTTTTAGAAATGCTCAAAGGAACATTAATTCTAGCTAAATTGGCAGGTTGTACACAATAAATGCACAAATTATTACACAAATTATTAGGGATGTTGCTTAGTTTTGCTGCATTATCCCAAGAAGAAATTTTGAATATCCAGAGGGTGAATAAAGAGTCACCCAAAATCTAGATGAAAGTTAGCACTCAGAAGCTACTGGCAAGCAAACAATGCAGAACACAAGAAACTCTCCAACACCTGAAACTCAAGCACAAAAAACTCTCCAGCACATGAAACTCTCCAGCACAAGAAACTTTCCAGCACATGAAACTCTCCAGCACATGAAACTCTCCAGCACATGAAACTCTCCAGCTCAAGAAACTTTCCAGCACATGAAACTCTCCAGCACATGAAACTCTCCAGCTCAAGAAACTCTCCAGCTCAAGAAACTCTCCAGCACATGAAACTCTCCAGCTCAAGAAACTCTCCAGCACATGAAACTCTCCAGCTCAAGAAACTCTCCAGCACATGAAACTCTCCAGCTCAAGAAACTCTCCAGCACATGAAACTCTCCAGCACATGAAACTTTCCAGCACATGAAACTCTCCAGCTCATGAAACTCTCCAGCTCAAGAAACTCTCCAGCACATGAAACTCTCCAGCACAAGAAACTCTCCAGCTCAAGAAACTTTCCAGCACATGAAACTCTCCAGCACATGAAACTCTCCAGCTCAAGAAACTTTCCAGCACATGAAACTCTCCAGCACATGAAACTCTCCAGCTCAAGAAACTCTCCAGCACAAGAAACTCTCCAGCACCTGAAACTCTGCAACACATGAAACTTTCTAACACATGAAACTTTCTGTCAAGGTGGCGATGGTTTTAACTGGCTCGTTCCTGTTCCCAATTCACATCTTTGCATGCATCAATAATCAAAGCACTGAACATGTTTAAGAACTTATTGCATTGCAATGTCAATATCATGTGATTTAGACACAGACAGTTTGATTTCAGGAACATCCATCTCCATTTTAAAAAACATTTAGACAGGTGGATAGATAGGAGTTAAGAGGGATGTGGGCCAAATGAAGACAAATGTGACATTGGGCCAAAATGCCTGTTTCGATGCTGAAGATATATGTGGCTGTGAGGTTTTCTCCTCAATTCCCATTGTTGCAGATTTGCAGAACAGATCCCAGGCACGAGATTGAAGAATTTCCAGAATCTATTGGCCCTACCGAAGTACTGCCACAGAATCTATTGGCCCTGCCGCAGAATCTATTGGCCCTGCCACAGAGTCTATTGGCCCTGCTGCAGTCCTGCCATCAGTTACATTCTGCTAAGAATATTACTTCCCTTCCATGATCTTCAAATAAAGGCACACATCAACTTACCCTGAGGGATGGGTCCCACAAATCTTGCCTCCCTGAAGGTCAGTTCCACAGACATTGATTCATATTTGGAACAGGGTGTCACAGGCTCTGACTTTCAATGGGCAAAAGGTCTACAAGCATAAACTCTACACCAGGAGAAGAGTTCCATGTGCAACTGAATTTTCCTGGAGGATCGGTACATACTCATTGTTTCATATTAGGATATCGATATCACAGGCAGCAAACGCTTTCTGAAGTGCAGTTCCAAACATCAACTCTCACTCGATGACAAGTCTACAGTTATCGTCTGGAGAACACAATGCTGGAGAAACTCAGCTGGTCAAACAGTGTACTCTGTATAGCAAAGATAGAGATACAAATCCAACATTTCGGGCTTAAGCACTTCATCAATGTATGAGCAAAATATGTTGGCAGGCGCCTGAACAAAATGGGAGTGGAAAGGGTAAGGACAGGGGGATGAGCAGTCTCACAGGCAGAGGGAGGGCACCTCAGCAAACAAGGGAAGGAGGATGGCTCTGTGAATGGAGAGGGAAGGGGATGGTGAGCCAGAGGAAAGTAGACAAAGGGAAAGGGAAGGGAGGAAGAACTGAAAGCAGAAACCGGAGAAGTCGATGTTCATGCCATCCGGTTGCAGAGTGCCCAGAAGGAAAATCAAATGTTGTTCCTCCAATTTATGGGTGATCTTGGTGGGAGACTAAGAGGTGCAAGGCATTATTTTACTGTCAAAGTCATAGAGTTTTATGGCATGGAACAGGTTCTGCCCATGCCAAGCTATTCCCTGTATTTGAAATGTATCCCCTCAGCTATTCCTATCCTGTTTTAATGTCTTTTGAATATTCCATTTGCACCTGCCTCTACCACTTCCTAGTCTGTGTAGAAAAAAATAAGTATCCCCTCCCTACATTCCTTTTAAATCTTGCCCCCGACCTTACATTTGTGCCGTCAGCTTTGGACCCCTCCCCAAGACTTGACCTTATGATTTTATATGCCCCACACACACCTGTGTAACAAATGATCCCGTGTAACAGTGTTTCCCCCCCCCCACTTTTTTGCCCCAAAAATGGCAGGTTTTTTGTATGACCTGTGTAAAAGTCAACCCCCCCCCCCATTTTTGGTTCCAACTGTCCACCCACCAGACCACCCAAAGCCCCAACCACAAACACTCTCCTAAGACCCAACCAACCACCCATCCAAGCTCCTGACACCCTGGCTGCAAACCCTCACCTCATCCATCCCCTCCCTGAGTGTCCGATTTGCTGAACGCCCGCCCATCCGAGCTCCTGACACCCCAGCCGCAAACCCTCACCTCGGCCGCCAACTCTCTGAGTACCCAATATGCGATCACCTGCACATTCGAGCTCCCAACACACCGGCCACAAACCCTCACCTCAGCCGCCCACCTCTTTGAGTGCCCAATATCCCGATCCACCCATCCGAGCTCCCAACATCCCAATCATGGATCATTGCCCTGGTCATCTGCCCTCCAGAGCTCCCAAGGCCCTGGCCACAGGCTCTCTCCGAAGACCCAATAGCCCGCCCATCTGAGCTCCCAACGCCCCAACCACAGACCTTCTTCTTGGCCACCCACTTATCTGTGTGCCTGATATCCTGATTGCCCATCCATCTGAGCTCCTGAAGCCCCAACTGCGAACACTCGCCTCGGCCACCCACCAATCTGAGTCCCCGATACCCAAATCACCCACCCATCCAAGCTCCCAATGCTCCAAACATGGACCTTCGCTTCAGCCGGCCCCTGGAGTTCCCAACGCCCCGAACACAGGTCCTCATCCTGGCCGCCCACCCACTAGACCTGTCAACATTCCGGCCTGGTTCTTTCCTAGATCCAACTGGCTACCGATCTGAGCTCCCAATGCCCCAGCCACAAACTCTTTCCTCGGTCCCGAATGCCTACCCATCTGAGCTTCCGACGTCCCAGCCACAGACTTACCACATGGTCCCGGACATCCAAGCTCCCGATGAAAACACGGTCAGGGGGACCGTGTAAAAGTCAACCCCTCCCCAAATTTGAGCCTAAGAATTGGTCCCCAAAACTCGACTTCTACGTGAGTATATATGGTACCTCTATATTTTCCCTTCACTTTCGCGAAAAAATCTCCCAGCATATTCAGCTTCTCATATTTCAAGCCTTCCTGAACTGGTAAAATTCTTCTCAATCTTTTCCAGCTGAATAATTACCCTCCCAATGAGTATGTACCGATCCTCCAGGAAAATTCAGTGCTCATGGAACTCTTCTCCTGGTGTAGAGTTTATGCTTGTAGACCTTTTGCCCATTGAAAGTCAGAGCCTGTGACACCCTGTTCCAAATATGAATCAATGTCTGTGGAACTGACCTTCAGGGAGGCAACATTTGTGGGACCCATCCCTCAGGGTGAGTTGATGTGTGCCTTTATTTGAAAATCATGCGTCACCGATGCTGCCTGAAATATTTTTATGTTTTAATTGAGCCATACAGCACGGTAACAGGCCCTTTCAGCCCACGAGCCCGCGTTGCCCAATTACACCCAATTGACCTACCACCCCCTCATACGTTTTGAAGGTGGGAGGAAACTGGAGCCCCCAGATGAAACCCACACAGACACAGGGAGAACGGACAAACCCCTTACAGAAGGATTCGAACCCGGCTCGCTGGTGCTGTCCAGCCCTATGTGTGGTCTAAACTACATCTTGTACATTTGAAAAATGTCGTCCCTGGTCTTGTACTCAATACCAGGACCAAGGGGGCCCACAGGTGTCAATTCCTATAACTTCACCTTTACCATTGTTAGAATCCATTTGCCACAAATTTGCCTGGTCACCTAATCTACCAATTACTCTTTAAAACACTACAGCACAGTACAGGCCTTTGGCCCTCGATTTGTGGTGACCCATATATTCCTTAATAAAAAAGTGTTAAACCCTCTCTCCCCTCTCACCCTCCATTTTTCTTCTATCCGTGTGCCTAAGAGTCTCTTAAATGCCGCCAATGTTCTAGCCTCAACCACCATCCCTGCCAAGGCATTCCAGGCACCCACAACTCTTTTGTGTAAAATACTTACCCCTGAAGTCTCCCCTAAACCTCCCTCCCTTCACTTTACACTTAGGACCACTAGTGTTTACTATTTCTGCCCTGGGAAACAGGTGCTGGCCATCCAGCCTATCTAAGCCCTCAGAATCTCTTAGACCTCTATGAAGTCTCCTCCCATCCTTCTTCACTTCAAAGAGAATAGTCCCAGCTCCGCTAACCTTGCCTCCCGGATCATACTCCCATTCTCACATGGCTGTCCATGGCCTTATGCACTGTGCTACCCTGACCGCCCGCAGATTGGAGGAACAACACCTTATTTTCCATCTGGGCACTCTCCAGCCACGTGGCATGAACATTGACTTCACTGTTTTCCATTAAAGCTTCTTGCCTTTTCTTTCCCTTCCCCTCTTTTCCTGTCATTTCCAGCCATTCCCCCCTCTCCTTCATTCCCCTCCCTCCCTTCTCCACCTCTCATCTCCTATCTTTGACACCCCCGCTCTCCCCTCCGGACGCTTGGCGTCATTTTCTCATACTTGGTCGAAGGGCTCAGTGATGTATCTTCACCCTTGTTACATAAAGGACAGTGATTGTTTGACCTGCTGACCTTCTCCACCATTTTGTTTTTACTTCAACCACAGTGTCTACAGAATTTTGTGATTTACTTATTGCTTCATAGAACATTTTCCAAACCAGGCAACATCCTGGTAAATCCTGTCTGCACCCTCCCCATGGTAAACTTAACAAAATAAAATAGGGCTAAAAAAGCAAGACTAAGCGATATCTTGGAGGACCTACTATCCCATCCACAACCATGCCACTCCAATGTGTGTCATACTGATGCTCCACTGTTTTACTGCACAATTATTCTACAAAAAATTCAGTTAATGTGGAAGACAATTCATTCAAGTGGACTATGCAAGTGTTATAAATATCTTCATGTGGATCTCCAAATCATCCTTCCTGCCTTTCCATTAGCCACTCTGCTTCAACCCTTCCACAACTACATCTGTCCACCCTCCTCCTTGATCACCTCCTGTCCCTCTCCGCTCTCACGCTAAAATGTTGACAATTCTTTCCCTGTGACCCCCCCCACCCCACAGATTGTTTTTTTTTTAGCTCGAGAGGCTATGAACCAGGTCTGAAATGGTCCAAACAGATTTCAGTGGTTCATGATGGTGGCCACTCTGCCCTCTAAGCTGTGCACATTTTGCAACCATCGCACAAAGGAAATTAATGTGTGCACGAAAGGTTAGTTTCCTAAAATAATGTAGAAATTAATAATTTTACCTATTGAAAATAATCTCAGCTAATTGTTTCTGTTAACTAGTTTGTCGGTTTAGAATAAAATCTGAACTAAATGCATTATATCATAGAATGGAATCATACTTGTACTGTATTAAAACATGCCAGTACAGTTTTATTACCCATGAGAGATCAGCTGTGCCAAAATGATCTTGAAACAATTTCAAGTTTACATTTGCACATGTATTCAGTAAGGACGTACCTTAGTCACAGGAAAAATGTTTGCACAACATAAGATTTTTGCGAACACTGGCTACTAAAAATTAGAGGGAACATTGATGGTGGGAAAAACGTTTGCACAACATAAGATTTTTGCAAACACTGGCTACTAAAAATTAGAGGGAACATTGATGGTGGGAAAAACGTTTGCACAACATAAGATTTTTGCGAACACTGGCTACTAAAAATTAGAGGGAACATTGATGGTGGGAAAAACGTTTGCACAACATAAGATTTTTGCGAACACTGGCTACTAAAAATTAGAGGGAACATTGATGGTGGGAAAAACGTTTGCACAACATAAGATTTTTGCGAACACTGGCTACTAAAAATTAGAGGGAACATTGATGGTGGGAAAAACGTTTGCACAACATAAGATTTTTGCGAACACTGGCTACTAAAAATTAGAGGGAACATTGATGGTGGGAAAAACGTTTGCACAACATAAGATTTTTGCAAACACTGGCTACTAAAAATTAGAAGGAACATTGATGGTGGGAAAAACGTTTGCACAACATAAGATTTTTGCGAACACTGGCTACTAAAAATTAGAGGGAACATTGATGGTGGGAAAAACGTTTGCACAACATAAGATTTTTGCGAACACTGGCTACTAAAAATTAGAGGGAACATTGATGGTGGCTCACTTCCAAACTTTCAGGCACACTAAAGGCCCATATCTCATGAAGAAAGAAAAACAAAAACCTCTTCACTCCCGAAATACAATGGTATTTCTTCACACCGGAGCAACCGCACGCCCTTTGAAACAATGGCTAGAAGAGAAGTCTTCCAGCATCAACAGTAATCCCTTTACAGTTTGAGACGATGTCCCATGAAGACAAGAGATGGAAGCATGACACACCTTCAGCTTCTGCGCCTCTCCCCGCACTTTCAACAGCTCCGTGATCGAATCCACAAATCCCTGGAAATGGAAGTTGCACATCTTTTCAATCTCGCGATCGTGGTTCCTGATCCGGGCATCCAGTTTCTCCATGAACCGCCAGTGCTCTTCTCCATCATACACTGACCTGAAATTATTCAGATTTACTGTCAGAGAACATACATGACATCACATACAACCCTGTGATTTCTTTTTCCTGCGGGTGCAATAAAAAACGAACTCAATGTAAATGTGCTACAACCCCATGAAGAATGCATACCGAGCCATACTTCGGCAAGTCTGATCATCTGGCTGTACTTCTACTGCCAGTGTACAAGCAGAGATTGAGGACCACAGCACCCGTGGTGAAGACGGGGAAAGTATGATCGAGGGAGGTGGAGGAGCATCTGCAGGACAACTTTGAATCGGTGGATGGGAACATATTCAAGAACTCATCCGTAGACTTGAATGAATAGCAAACAGGGGTCACTGACATCATCAAGACCTGCGTGGATGAGTGTGTGTGCCCACTGGCACATACTGGGTATTCCCCAACCAGAAGCCCTGGATGAATCAGAGAATTTGCAATCTGCTGAGGGAGAGAACAAGGGTGTTTGAGGCCGAGGATCGGGGTCTTTACAAGAAGTCCACATACGACCTTCAGAAGGCCATCTCTGAAGCAAAGAAGCAATTCCAGAGGAAGCTAGAAACAGAGATAGATACATGCCAGCTATGGCAGGAAGTGCAGGGCATTTCCCCTACAAAGCGAGGGTGAACACTATAGATGGCTGTAATGCTTCACTACCCAATGAGTTGAACACCTTCTATGCCCACTTTGAGTAAAAGAACCAAACAATGCTACTAGAATCCCTGAAAAGACTGAGGACCCTGGGCTATCTGTCTCTGAGGGCAAAGTCAGAACATCATTCAAGAGAGAGAGAACCCTCGCAAGGCGTCAGGCCCTGAAGGCGTACCTGGCAGGGTACTGAAAATCTGCACCAACCAACTACCCAGAGTGTTCATGGACATTTTCAACCTCTCATTGCTGTAATCAGAGGTTCCCACCTACTTCAAAAGGACATCAATCATCTCAGTATCCAAGAAGAGTAGTGTGAACTTAGCACTAACTTCGACTGTGATGAACTGTTTTGAGAGGTTGGTCATGGCTAGAATTAACACATATCTGTAGAGATCGGGACCCGCTGCAATGTACCTATCGTCACAATCGCTCCACAGCGGATGCAATATCGCTGGCTCTCCACTCAGCTCTGGATCACCTCGAAAACAGCAATTCATACATACAGCTGCTTTTCATCAACTAAGCTTGCCCTTCAATACCATTATTCCTTCACTGCTGTTCAAGAAGCTACAAACTCTAGGCCTTTGTATCCCCACTCTGCACTGGATCCTTGACTTTCTTATTGGAAGACCACAGTCAGTACGAATTGGAAACATCTCCTCCTCACTGATTATAACACAGGCGCGCTGCTCTACTCATTATACAACCATGACTGTGTGGCCAGGCACAATTCCAATGCTACATACAAGTTTGCCGATGACACCGCAGTTGTCGGCAGAATCACAAACTGCAATGAGGAAGTGTACAGGAGGGAGATAGATCAGCTCATTGAATGGTGTAACAACAACAACAGGAGATGATTGTGGACTTCAGAAGGAATTCAGGGGAACACAGCCCGGTCCTCATTGAGGGCTCAGTAGTGGAGAGGGTCAAGAACCTCAAATTCCTGGGTGCCAACAACTCAAGGATCTGTCCTGGAGCCTCCATGTTGATGCAATCACAAAGAAGGCTCACCAGCGGCTATACTTTGGAATGTCACCAAAAACTCTTGAAAACTTATATAGGCACTCAGTGGAGAGCATTCTGGATGGTCGCATCAGCATCTGGTATGGAGGTGCCACCTCGCAGGACAAGAATAAACTCCAGAGGGTTGTTAACTCAGCCTACAACATCACAGGCACCAGTCTTCACTCTATCCAGGACATTGACAAGTGGTGGTGTCTTACAAAAGCAGCTTCTATCCTCAAGGACCCCCACCACCCAACCCATGCCCTCTTCACTCTACTACCATTGGGAGAAAAGGTACAGGAGCTTAAAGACGAGCACTCAGCGGCACAAGGCCAGCTTCTTCCCCGCTGCCATCTGATTCCTGAATAATCAATAAACCAAAGCCTCACTTTTTGTGCAGTATTATTTTTATTTGTTATAGTAATGTTGTAGGATGGTTATAATATGAATGTTTGCTCTATGATGGCTGCAAACACTGAATTTCATGACAAATTCTGATACTGACATGTAAACAAATAAAGAAATGTAAACAAACTGACTGTGCAATATGGAGAGAATTTTAAAAATCAGTGAGTGAACAAGAGTCCTTAAATGAGTCCCTGCTTGAGTTTGTTGAGGAGTCTGATGGTGGAGGGGGAGCAGCTGTTCCTGAACATAGTGGTGCAAGACTTGTGGCACCGATACCTCTTTCCTAATGGCAGCAGCAAGAACAGAGTGTATGCTGCGTGGTGTGGATCCTTGATAATCGCTGCTGCTCTCCGACAGCAGTGCTCCCTGTAGATATTCTCGATGGTGGGGAGAGTTTTACCCATGATGTCCTAGCTGTGTCCGCTACCTTTTCCAGGGCTTTACGTTCTGGGGCATTGGTGTCCCCATACCAGACCAAATATCGTCCTTCAAAATGGGACAAAGCTCTTTAAAGCTTCCAGTAATGGCAATTGAGAGCAGACAACATCCACTTGGCAATCCAATATTACCACACACTTTGACAAACTATTCCCCGTGTCTCAGCCTTTCCCCATAACACACATCAATCCCAAGCAAATCCAACGTACCTACTCTCTCTATGTGGAATTTATCAGCTGCATTCAATTTAAACTTTTTGGATTGTGGTGTGCTGCATCCTGCTATCTGTACTAACAATTTGGATGTTATCAATCTTAACTTCATCATCTGCGAGAGAAATATCATGTTTTCTTGGAAAATATGGAGCCCATATTTATAAAATTTTTGTTTGCATGTACGATGGGTTCTTTAAAGACCTCACTTCTTGGTAACCTCCAATAGACTTTATTGTGTAAATGTTTTATTTTCTTGGCATTCACCAGATTTTCTTTTTTTTTTAGGGGTGGTGTAATAGATTATAATATTGGAAGGATTTTGGTAAGATTAGTGGGTTACATACATACACATATTTTAAAACAGATCTTATTTGAAAGACTGAAGAATTCATCTTCAATACCATTGCAGGATCTCTGGAGAATGTGATGCACATTTCACAAGTAGGTGCTAATTGAAATGACAATATAAAATGAAATACCATTGTTTTGGAGGAGACAAACTGGCTACAAGTACCTTTCTGCAAAGTGCTCACAGAAAGGTCAACCCTAGGTTTTGTTTATCTAAGACAACAACTTGACTAAGGAGAAGAACTCCTGTTGTTTGCTGAAGAAGGTGGGGGGGGTTTGCAAGTGAGAGAGTCATGTGGGCTTTCTGCCAGTCTCAGTTGGAGAGAGAGAGAGACAATTTAACAAGCTCTCCCAGCTAGTGTGGGTGACACTAAAGGAGCTGAACAGTGCAAGCCAGGAAGAGCTGGTTGGAAATAAAGTTCCAGATGGCTGGAAGTGATATCTGTCTGATGTTTCTCTTGGAATAAAGGGAACAGAAAGGAACTCTGTGGAGGCCTGAAAGAAAGAGGTTACCATCTGGAAAACCCTGATGGGCAAGTTTCATCAGCGAGACACTGAGGTGACTAATGGTGGTACCTCAGTTGTGGAAATCCTGGAACAACAAATTTCTCTCTGCAAACCCTACAAGAACCTTCCTGAATGGTAAACATTTACCTTTCGAGCACCAAAGCCTGGTGAACTTTATACATGTTAAATTCTGGGCACTGTCTAAGAATTGCCTGCAACCAGAGAACTTGGAAGAAGTGAGATTGATCTGTGAACCAAAGAACTTTTCTTAAATTTACACACACATTACATACATGTGCGCTTAGAATGAGAAGGGGGTTAATTTGGGTTAGTTAAGTATAAAGATAAGTTAAAGTTTGATTCTGTTTTCATGTTTAAAGTTGATTAAAAACAACTTTTGCTTTAAAAACCACTTGTCTTGGTGTTTGGTGGTCTTGCGGCTGGGTTTTGAGGTCCTTTGGGCTCGTAACAGTGAGATGATATATACCATGTATAATTTTTTGAAACAATTTTTAGAAATGAACGTAACCATTATTGCGGTTTAAAACTGTACAAATATTCAAAAAAAGACCCAACTTGGATGATAATATAGTTAACATGATTAGTAAGTTTGCAAACGATACCAAAGTATGTGATGCCCTGGGCAGTGAAGATGCAGGTTGACTAAGTTGACAACAGGAACTAAATCAATTGGGGAAGTGGGCTGCGGAATGGCAGATGGAGCAAGCTCGAATCCCTTCCCAGACCATCGATGGGTATTTGTTGACAAAGATTAAAAACTGCAGATGCTGGAATACTGAGTGAACAAGGAGATGCTGATGGGAGTCAGCAGGTCAGCAGGTCAGACAGCATCTGAGGATGCATCTCCCTTATTCCTAAAGCTTCTTGCATTGAAGTAAATATCTTATTATATTTAGCCCATAAGGTATAGGAGTATCGGGTGGCTCGGTTGGCGTAGTGGCTAGCGCAACATCTTTACAGCGCTAGTCTCAGGACTGGGGTTCGAATCCCGCACTGACTGTAAGGAATTTGTACGATTCCCCCCCCCACCCCCCTGTGCATGCATAGGTTTTCCCCGGGGGGCTGCAGTTTCCTCCCACCCTTCAAAACGTTAATTGGGTGTAAATTGGGTGGCACGGACTCGTGGGCTGAAATGGTCTGTTAACATGCTGTATCTCTAAATTTTAAACATTTTAAATATAGAAATAGGCCATTCAGCCCATCAATCTTCCCTGCCATTCAATCATGAGCTGATCCATTTTCCCACTCAGCACCACTGCCCGTCCTTCTCCCCATAACCTTCAATGCCCTGGCTAATCAAGAACCTATCAATCTCTGCCATAAAGACACCCAATGACCTGACCTCCACAACCGCCTGTGGCAACAAATTCCACAGATTTACCACCATCTGGCTGAAGAAATTCCTCCACATCTCTGTTCTAAGTGGACGCCCTTAAATCCTGAAGTTATGCCCTCTTGTCCTAGACTCTCCCACCCTGGGAAACAACCTTTCTACATCTACTCTGTCCACGCCTTTCAACATTCAAAATGCTTCAATGAGATCCCCCCTCATTCTCCTAAATTCCAAAGAGTACAGGCTAAGAGTTGTCAAGTGGTCCTCATATGATAACCCTTTCATTCCCGGAATCATCCTTGTGAATCTCCTCTGAACCCTCTCCAACGTCAGCACATCCTTTCTTCAATGAGGAGCCCAAAACTGCTCGCAATACTCCACATGAGGGCTCACCAGTGTTTTATAGAGGCTCAACATCACATCCCTACTCCTCTGTACTATTCCTCTTTTGTATATGTATATGTTTTCTTGAGTACAGTTTACAGTCACCAATATGTAGAAATTCTGCCTGGCCCTCAGGAAAAATAATCTGATATCATGTATATTCCTTGACAATAAATTTGAACTTTGGAAGGTCGACATTGTGGGCTGAGACCCTGAAACAAACCACCCCTCTGCCTGACCTGCTGGCCTCTTCCAGCAGTTTGAATTTAAGTATCTGTAGTCTCTCGTGCCTCTTTCGACAGAGTGGGTAAAAACCTGGCAGTGGAGTTTCCGGTGGAGAATCGCGAGGTCACAAGGAATAAAAATGGAGAGAAGACTGAAAATGAATGAGGTTCAGAAGGACCTAGTATTTTGATGTACGAATCACCAAAAGGCAACTGGCATGTCCATCGTGTAGTTGGATCAAAGTAAGTTGTGAAGGGGTTAAAGCATAAAATGGGGAGGTTTATTTACAGTTGTACCAGTTTTTGGAGAGGCCACACCCGGAATACAGTGCAGTTTGTTTGCCCCTAACTTAAAAATATAGCAGCTTTTGAAACGATCCAAACATTCACCTGGCTTCTTTCTGGGGTGAGAGGGCTATCGCTTCAAGAGAGCTAGGGAAGGTTCAGTTTGTTGAGTAGATAGACAAAGGTGATGCAGAGATTTATTCTTTCAGATGATCCAATTCTCTGCCCCAAAGAGAGGTGAAAACCAGATCATTAGATGTATCAGATAAAACTAAACTGCTTTCAACTTTCTACAGGAGCTCTATCACGAGTGTCCTGGCCGGCTGCATCACAGTGTGGAACGGTTACTGTAGAGAATTGGTTTGGAGGTCAATCCACAGGATCTTAAGAGTGGCAGAAAGGATCACAGAAGTCTCCTCCCTCACCCACCAACCCCCCCCCCCATCCACATGATCTACCAGTATCATTGTGTGAAGAGGGTGTGCAAAATCATTGAGGACCCCTTCCACCTGCACACGGGACCTTTCAGCTGCTCCCATCAGGGAAGATCCAGGAGGATCAGAGCCAGCGCCACCAGGCTGGGGAACAGCTTCTTCCCACGGGCAGTGAGGATGCTGAACAACCAAAGGGACTGCTCGCACTGACCCTCCGAGACTCTCATATTCACAAAGAAATATCTATTTATTTATTTGTTTGTTTGTTTATCCTGCGTATGTATTGTCTCCATATGTATTATTTCTGGATGTGTGTCAGTGTGTTTTGCACCAAAAATCGGAGAACATTGTTTTGTCAGGTTGTACTTGTGCAATCAGATGATAATAAATTTGAACGCTTCCAGCATTTATGAGTTTTATTTCAGATTGGCAGATTCTGCAGTGTTTTGCTTCCCTCAGACAGGCTTGAAAGATCCCATGAGAGCAATTTAACAGGCTAAGATGTTCCGAGCAGCATGTGCACTTGTAAAGTACTTCCATGGACATTATCGCAGGGGTGGAAATGCATTTTGTCCATCACCTTTGACAAGGTCCTTCATGAGGGGTTGGTCTGGAATGTTCGATCGTTCAGTATTCAGGAACAGGTAGTAAATTGGATGAAACATTGGCTTTGTGGGAGAATCCAGAGAGTGGTTGTGGAGGATTTCCACTGGAGGTCTGTGACTAATGGTTGTTGTCATCGATATTAACTATCTGGGTGATAATGACGTATATCTGGCAACTGAAGCAAAATATTCCTTGAAAGTGGTGTCAGAGGTCGACAAGGTCATAAAGAGAGCTTTTGGCACATTGGCCTTCATAAATCAAAGCACTGATGACAGGAGGAGTGGGAGGCAATGTTGAATTTGTATCAAATTTATTTTTTACATTTTAAATTGAGACATGATAACAATATGGCCCATGAACCCGTGCGTTTTGAACGTTGGGAGGAAACCGGACCCCCCCCAGGGTAAACCTACAGAGACACGGGCAGAACGTACGATCTCCTTACAGACAGCGCGGGATTCGAATCCAAGACCCGATCGCTGTAACAGCATTACACTAACTGGTACACTAACCGTGTCCATAAGATGCAGAATGCATGAGGAGTATCAATAAGGTAAAGACGAGCAGGCTTTTTCCACTGAGGATGGGCGCTGCAAGAGCTAGAGGGCATGGGTTAAGGGTGAAAGGTGAAATGCTGAAAGGAACATTGGAGGAAACTTCTTCCCTCAGGGTGGGGAGGGTGTAGAATGAGCAGAGGTGGTAGATGCCAGTTTGACTTCAATGTTTAAGAAATGATTGGATTGACCCATAGATGAGAGGGGTATGGAGGCCCACGTCAATGGGACTAAGCAGAATAATGGTTCAGCATGCACTAGATGGGCCGAAGGGCCTGTTTCTGTGGTGCAGTGTTCTATAGTTGCAATGGAAAGCCGTGAAAATTGCAAGGTAACTGCTAGGCGGGGTGAGGGGAATGAGGAGGCAAGCTTTTGCAACAGATGGGGACTATCAAATGGCCTCCCTGTCCTGTAAGGTATACCGATGTTCAGGCACACACCCAATTCTGTGCTTTCAAACCCCATGCGAGTGGCGGGCTGCGGCAAATCGTCTGGTCCTCCGAGACCCTAAGAACGCTCAAATCAAGCAACCGTCACCTAACACTTTCCTTTCAATTCCTCGCTCTCCCAAGCGTGACAGGAAATCTCCCATGCGTCACTCCAAGTTACATTTCCACAGCTTGACTCACAAAGAATTGATAAACGATACAGTCATTACGCAGTAACCCAAGAGCTCTCTGCACTCGAAGCGGACTTTCCATTAATCCCCTCTTGGAGTCATTTCTGCCAGCTGAATTTTACAACACAGATCAATGGCAGTTCAGGGAATTGGGAGGGAGGGGGTGGGAGCATCGTCAAGCAGGGCAAAATAACAAATGGGCAAATAAAGGCAGGACTGAGAACAATGAAGAGCAAGGCCGGAGAAAATAAATTAAAATTGTGAAAGAAAATAAATTGCGCAGAAAATAAATGAAAATTGTGAAAACAGTAGTCATAGAGATGTCCCGAGTCCAAAGGAGAAACTTTGCAATAATCTCTTGGCAAGAAAGCAGACTTCAATACTAAAATTGGTGCTTGCAGATTAAAACAAGGTGCATTAATTTCTCAATAGCCCTTCCCATTGTGACTCACTTGTTACCCCGTTCCCAAAGTCGTATTAACAGCTCAATGCTGCCACCTGCGGGCTTCCTGTACTTCAGTACATCGAGTGAAAGTCTGGGGACACTGATTGCTGGGAAAAACAACACAGAAATGCTAGAGGGACTCAGGAGGTCTCACAGCATCCCTAGGAGATAAAGATATATAACCAATGTTTCAGGCTTGAGCCCATCTTCAAGGTATGATATGACATCGGAAACCCTGGCAAATTTCTAGAGGTGTGGTGGAAAGTGTGCTGACCGGCTGCATCACACCAATATACCCCTGAGCTTAAAGCCCTGCAAAAGGTAGTGGACACAGCCCAGGACATCACAGGCAACGCCCCACCATCGAGAACATCTACAGGAAACGCTGCCGTCGGAGAGCAGCAGCATTTATCAAGGATTCACACTGCTCTGTTCTCGCTGCTGCCATCAGTAGAGGTGTAGGGGCCACTAGAATCAGGAACAGATGCTCCCCCTCCATCAGACTCCGCAATAATAAATTCAATTAGAGACCCATTTAAGGACTCTAATTTTTTTTTCAAACTTTATTTAAAAATTTTTTTAAAACATAACATACAATCCAATAATCATCCAGAATTTGATTTTACACGATAAATCCCAAACCCACTCTCCCACCCCTTCAGCCAGCTCCCTTAAGAGGAGCCAAAAATATAAATAATATTTTTTTTTAATTATAAATGTTGAGAAGTATATCAAAATGCATATATTTCAAATACGGAGACCATTTGCTAAGAAAAAGGGAATAATTATCATGTAAATTATAAGTATTTTTTCCATAACAATACAAGCTTTCAGTTCATTGTGCCAACGTAATCTCTATATTGTCTTTCCAAGTACTCACAACATATTTACGCGCTACTGATAACAACAAACGTACAAAAGCAATTTGAATTTTATCAAAACTTAATCCCCTCAACGAAATCAAATTACCCAACAAAAAAATCATTGGGTCTAATGGTAACGGAAAGTTATACAATTTTTCCAAAACTACTTTAATTCCTTGCCAAAATGGTTGAACTTTAACTCAAGTCCAAACAGCATGTAGAAAAGTTCCAATACATGAATCACATCTAAAACATAAATCTTAATTACTAAACCCATATTTTTTCAGTTTCTCCAGAGTCAAATATAGTTGATGTAAAAAATTATAATTAACCATTCCATATCTTACATTTGCCAATTTAATTACCCTGACACATATCCGCCCAATCAGCTTCAGGAAAAATAAACACTAAATCACTCTCCCATTTAAATTTAGTTTTTTCCCAATCCAGTTTAGCCATACTATCTTGTAACAAATCGTCCATAACCGAAATATAACCCTTCTTTGGTACAGAGGAAATCAAAGACTCAAATCTCGACAAAGTGGGTAAATTCATCTCTCTACCATAATTATCCTTTACCAAGGCTCTAAGTTGGTAATTCACAAACAAAGAATTTACAGATATATCAAATCTCTCTCTCAATTGATTAAAAGAAAGAAATTGTCCCTCTTCAAAACAATCCTGCATTGTCTTTATACCCTTAAAATCCCAAATCTTTAAATAATTATTGAACATTGAAAAAGGAATAAGCTGATTATTATACATTGGAGTTAAAATTGATCATTTATCTTTTGATCCTAAAACCCTATTTTTTTTAATCCAGATCTTTAAGAAATATTTCAATACCGGCATATTGTATTCCTGTAGCAAATTCAAGTTCCAACGAAATTTAAATTCATGTACCTTAAGACCTCAGAAATACACGCCATTTCCACTTTAGCCCAGCTAGGAGGATAATCTAAATCCATCAACCTGCTAATAAAGTTCAACTGGGCCGCTTCATAATAATTTTGAAAATGTGGTAACTGAAGTCCACCTAATGCACATTTACATGCAAGTTTATACAATGCCACTCGAGCTAATTTTCCTTTCCATAAGAACTCGCGCACTACCATATTTAAATCCTGAAAAAAACCTTTTGAAAGTAATCAAGGTATTGACTGAAATAAATATTGAATTCGAGGAAAGATATTCATTTTAATACAATTGACCCTTCCAATCAAAGTCAATGGAAGATCTTTCCACTTAATCAAATCTGCTTTAATCCATTTTAATATAGGCACATAATTTAACTGATATAATGACTGATAAAAAACCTTCAAAATTGCAGGATAACGAAAAGCAAACTTATATCCCTTTCGCCATGAGACATCTTTAGCCGAATTAAATTCCAGTCGTCTTCTAATAACCTCTTGACTCAAATCAGCATAAAAAAAAACACACTATTGTTTTGAATCATCAACGGGGATTGACTCTGCCGCACTTTCTGTACCGCCATTCGTAAAATCATTTCTCTATCTTGATATTTCAAACAACGAATCAAGACCGCCCTCGGTGTTTGTCCAGGAAATGTTTTTTTCCTCAATGCTCTATGGGCACGATCCAGTTCCAAACCTTCAGGAAAATACTGTTTACCCAATACCTCTGGGATCCAATGTTTAAAAAATTTTATTGGATCAGAACCTTCAAAGTCCTCTGGAAGACCAACTATTTTCACATTATTTCTCCGGCTTTGATTTTCCAAAGAATCAATCTTCTTCAATAAATCCCTTCTTTGAATCCCCCAATCTACAAAAGGACCTTCCACTTTTCCCATTTTTTCTTTATTGTGTTCCACATTCAGAAAAGGCTGTTTCAATTTTTTTTAATTATCTTGTACAATATCGACAGATTTTATACATCTGTTAATATCACTCTTAAGTACAGTCATTTCTTGTTTCATAGTTGACATTTCTTCACACAAAGTATTCATTTTTGTTTTCATCTCCATAAATTCTTGGGTCATTTGAGTTGACATTTGTTTTGACATATTATCCATTTGAAAAGCAATCCCTTCCAAAACAGTGAACACTGAGTCAAATCCAGATTCCATAGCCACTTTTTGAGGTCTACCTCCTGGGCAAATTCCAATAAGGTAAGTTCCTCTTCACCTTCAGTCACCATAGGTCCTCTGACTGTGCAGCTGCGGGTATGGACACCCGACGCCGGCACCCCGGCCTCGTCAGGGCGCCGGCGCTCGGGCTCCACCACAGCCCACACTTTTTCCAAAAGGTCCCGGACCCGGATGCTCCACGCATGCCCGGCAGAACTGCCGGATGTGTAGGGGTGTCCTCCGACGCTACACTGTGCGTCCTCGGGCCATCCATCAATGTCGCGGGCTCATGGGCCCCTTTGTCAGTAGGGCCACCCGCGCGCACGGCTTCACGTGCACGCGGGTCAGCTACGACCAAACTCACCGAAGTGCCGGCGCCATCTTGCAACTGCAGGATCGTCGCTGGGGTCAAACTTGAAAGGGCAGGAGTCCTCTGAGGTTTGAAGACTCCCAACAACAACTCCGTGGATTCAGCTGTGCAGGTAGGCCTCAGATCGTCTATACTTTCATATGGTAATTTCTTCTGAAGTTGAGTTTTAGATTTCTTCACATTAGTACCCATGATGGATCACTGTCATTCAAAAAACTATAAATATTATTTTTAACCACTTTTATACTTTTTAAAGTCGGGTATTTAATAATCCAGCTGGAGAAAGGTGGAACACACGTCTTTCTTCTACGCCATCTTGCCACACCCCCCCCCCCCCATTTAAGGACTCTAACTTAACATAACAATTACAGCACGGAAACAGGCCATTAGGCCCTTCTAGTCCACACCGAACCAAACACCCCTTTCTAGTCCCACCTCCCTGCACAATGCCCATAACCCTCCATCTTCTTCTCATCCATAGACCTGTCCAACCTTTTCTTAAATAATACAATTGACTCCGCCGCCACTATTTCTCCCGGAAGCTCATTCCACACGGCTTCCACTCTCTGAGTAAAGAAGTTCCCCCTCATGTTACCTCTAAACCTCTGCCCCTTAATTCTTAACTCATGTCCTCTTGTTTTAATCTTTCCTCCTCTTAACGGAAATAGTCTATCCACATCCACTCTGTCTATCCCTTTCATAATCTTAAATACTTCTATCAAATCCCCTCTCAACCTTCTACGCTCCAAAGAATAAAGACCTAATCTGTCCAATCTCTCCCTATACTCTAGATGCTTAAACCCAGGTAACATTCTGGTCAACCTTCTCTGCACTCTCTCCACTCTGTTTATATCCTTCCTATAATTAGGCGACCAGAACTGCACACAGAACTCCAAATTAGGCCGCACCAACGTCTTATACAATCTCAACATCACCTCCCAACTCCTATATTCCATACAATGATTGATAAAGGTCAGCATACTAAAAGCCTTCTTCACCACCCTATTCACGTGAGTTTCTATCTTCAGGGAACGATGTACCGTTACTCCTAAATCTTTCTGCTCTTCTGTATTCATCAATGCTCTCCCATTCACCACATATGTCCTATTCTGATTCTTCTTACCAAAATGAAGCACCTCACACTTATCAGCATTAAATTCCATCTGCCATTTTTCAGCCCACTTTTCTAAGCAGCCCAAATCCCTCTGCAATCCTTGAAAACCTTCTTCATTATCCACTATTCCACCTATCTTAGTATCGTCTGCATATTTACTAATCCAATTCACCACCCCATCATCTAGATCATTAATGTATATAACGAACAACAATGGGCCCAATACAGATCCTTGAGGCACACCACTGGTCACCGGCCTCCAACCTGACAGACAATTATCCACTACCACTCTCTGGCCTCTCCCTTTCAGCCAATGTTCAATCCATTTGACTATCTCAAAATTTATACCTAAAGACTGCACTTTTCTAACTAACCTTCCTTGTGGTACCTTATCGAAGGCCTTACTGAAGTCCATATAGACAACATCCACTGCGCTACCCTCATCCACATTCCTAGTCACCTCTTCAAAAAATTCAATCAGATTGGTCAAACATGACCTTCCTCCCACAAATCCATGTTGAGTGCTCCTGATCAGACCCTGTCTATCCAGATGTTTATAAGTACTATCTCTAAGAATTTTCTCCATTAATTTACCTACCACAGACGTCAAACTTACAGGCCGATAGTTGCCAGGCTTCCTCCTTGAACCCTTTTTAAATAACGGAACCACATGCGCAATGCGCCAATCCTCCGGCACTTTGGCTTGGCTTCGCGGACGAAGATTTATGGAGGGGGTAAAAAGTCCACGTCAGCTGCAGACTCGTTTGTGGCTGACAAGTCCGATGCGGGACAGGCAGACACAATTGCAGCGGTTGCAGGGGAAAATTGGTTGGTTGGGGATGGGTGTTGGGTTTTTCCTCCTTTGCCTTTTGTCAGTGAGGTAGGCTCTGCGGTCTTCTTCAAAGGAGGTTGCTGCCCGCCAAACTGTGAGGCGCCAAGATGCACGGTTTGAGGCGATATCAGCCCACTGGCGGTGGTCAATGTGGCAGGCACTATCCCCATATCTAATGACATTTGGAAAATTACCGCCAGAGCCGCTGCTATTTCCTCCTTCACTTCTCTCAATGTTCTGGGGAAGATCCCGTCTGGTCCCGGAGACTTATCCACCTTTATATTCTTCAAAAGCCTTAAAACTACACCTTTTGTAATCTCTATATTCCCCATATTTACCCAATTTGCTTTTTTTAATCTCACATCTCCCAATATCCTTCTCCTTAGTGAATACCGAAGAAAAGAAACTGTTCAATATCTCCCCCATTTCTCTAGGCTCCACACACAGTTTTCCACTCTGATTTTCTAAGGGACCAATTTTGTCTCTAGCTTTCCTCTTACCATTAACATATTTGTAGAACTCTTTTGGATTAGTTTTCACCCTGCTTGCCATAGTTTCCTCGTACCTTCTTTTAGCTTTCCTAATTCCTCTCTTAAGATTCCTCTTACATTCAATGTATCTTTCAAACATCTCCTTAACTCCATGCTTCTTATATCTAATGTACGCCTCCCTTTTTCTTCGAACCAAGTTTCCAATATTCCTTGAAAACCACGGCTCTCTCAAACCTTTTGCCCCTCCTTTTAACCTAACAGGAACATAAAGCTTTTGCACTCTCAAAATCTGATCTTTAAAAGACTTCCATCTCTCTACTACATCCTGCCCATAAAACAAATTGTCCCAATGCACACCCTGCAAGGCCTTTCGCATCTCCTCAAATCTAGCTTTTCCCCAATCAAAAACCTCAACCCTTGGCCCTGACTTCTCTCTTTCCATAATGACATTGAAGCTGATTGTGCAATTTATTGATTTTCTTTTTAATTCTTTCTATATTACAGTTAGTTTACATTCATTATGTGTTTACAATTCTTTATTTGTTTACTTGTATGCTAGTCCAGTTTTTTTGCAGTATGAATAAGTGGCCCACAGGACAAAGAATCTCAGGGTTGTATAGGATGTCATGTACATACTCTAATTTCAAATGTGAAATTTGAAGGTTAGATATCTTTACCTCCTGTGAACGCTACGACACCTGCTGAGTTCCTCCAGCATTTTTGTGTTTTTTAACTGCAGAACATTGTGACAATTTGTTAAACACCCAACAATTCTCCTGTCCCTATCAACCCGGTAACTCACAGCAACATCAGGAACTTCCGAAGGCATGAAGTTGCAAAAGAACAAACATATTTGCTGAAGGTATCCCTTGAGGGAGATGGACAGTCAACGTTTCATGTTGAAACCCTGCTGCAGGACTGAGAAAGGAGGGCAGACTCAAAGCTGCTCTCTGCTTTTCCCTTTAACTTTCCTCCACAGTGTGACAACCTTGAAGACGGGCCAAAGTGGCGATAATACATCAACACTCACAGGTGGACAACTCAGGGGAGTCTTTATCTGTACATCTAATCGAAGGAGATGGCTCATTTGAAGGGAACGGCTCCATTGGAAGGGAATGAACGTTTTGGTTTCTAGAACTTTTTCCATTGACCTTTTAATGTTTTTTTTTAATTTAAATAAAATACTTTTGATAGCAAAAAAACAAGTTGATGAAAGGACTTAATGAGTCAGGCACCATTCATTGGGGGGTTGGGAACAGAGGGTCAGTGTTTTAGGTCAAGACATTTCATCAAGACAGGTGTTCCTGCAGCAACTCCTTTTCAGGCGAACCGGCCCTGCTTGTAAGCTATGTGGCGGGGCAGCCGGCCAAAATGGCGCCGTTGGGGGTTTCCCTTCCTTCCAGCTCAGAAACTCGCGCTTGGGGACCAAGTGATGCCTGGATCCAGCGCGGTTCTCAGCCAGGTCCAGTCTGGGAGTATAAGTGCAGCCCAGCAGCCTGCAATAAACGAGTCTGCTCACTGAGCTCAACCCATCTGGTTGTGTGTTATTTCAGGAGCAGAGTAGCCGCCGCTACAATTGGTGACCCCGACTGGTTCAAATGTCTTTGATCCCATTGTGAGCGAGCCTGGGATCAGCGCTATAGCTGTGAAACTGCCTGAATTCTGGGTTCAGGAGCCAGAGACTTGGTTCATCCACGCGGAGGCCCAGTTTCACCTCTGCTAGATTTCATCCGACATGACCAAATTCTACCATGTGGTTGCTGCCCTGGACCAGGTCACCGCCAGATGCGTGCTGCAACTTGTTCAGCATCACGCGCCGAGGACAAGTACGAGACCATCAAGCGAGTGCTTACCAGGTCTCTTGGACGATCCAGACACCAGCGTGCCACTCAGGTGCTCCACCTCGACACCCTGGAGGACAGGTCCCCGATGGAACTGATGGACGAGATGCTCACGCTCATGGGTGAGCACACCAACTGCCCACTTTTCAAGTGCATCTTCCTCGAACATATGCCCGGGGATACCCGCCCACTGCTGGTTCAGGAGAGCTTCAGTGACCTGAGGAAGGTTGCCCAAAGGCCCAAGAGCTATGGCTCACACGATTCTCAGAAGGATCAGTGATCCAGCAGGTCACTAGGCACGGGCACGACCATGCCAATCCCGCTCCTAGCACTGCGGTAGAGCACCCGGCCCCTACAGGGTCCCCCAAGAGTATAACCAAGGCCACAGCATCCGCTTCAGGCCTCTGCTTCTACCACCAGCACTGGGGAACCAAGGTTCGGAAGTGTCATCAGCCCTGCTCGTTTCAGGGAAACGACCAGGCTGGCCGCTGTTAATGGCTGCGGCGGCTGGCCAAGGACACAGCCTTCTCTACCTGCGGGACTCAGTCAGCGGCCGGCAGTTCCTCGTTGACACTGGAGCCCAGATTAGCGTCATACCGGCCACGGCTATCGAATCCAGGAACCAAACTTGTGGACCTCCCCTACGTGCAGCCAACGCATTGGCAATCCGGACGTATGGAGACAAGACAGTCCACTTCCAGATCGGCCAACAGAATTTCACGTGGAGGTTCATCGTCTCGTCCCTCCCTACTGCTGTCCTGGGTGCAGGCTTCCTCCTCGCACACGGGCTTCTGGTGGACATTCGAGGTAGGCGGCTGGTGGATGCCCATACCTTCCAGGCCATTTGCCTCGATGCCTCCCGCTCGGAGCAACCGTAGATGGCCACAATAAGCACGTCCAGAGACGAGTTACAGCAGATCCTGGACGAGTTCCCGACACTCCTCAAGCCACAGTTCTCCGCTGCCTCGACGTGCCACGGGGTATTCCACCAAATCCCCACACTGGGCCCGCTGGTTCACGCCAAGGCACGCCGGCTCCCACCTGACAAACTCCAGGTGGCGAAGGAGGAATTTTCGCACCTGTTGGAGCTGGGGTGGTGAGTCTCGCCGCTCAACCTGGTCCGGAAAGCCTCCAGCGGCTGGCATCCCTGCGGAGACTATCAACGGCTCAACAAGGCAACCGTTCCTGACCATTACCCCATCTCTCACATTCAGGACTTTAGAGCAAACCTGCACGGTGCGAGGGTGTTCTCCAAAGATATCACCAGATCCCAGTGCACCCTGAGGACATACCCAAGATGGCCATCATCACCCACTTTGGCCTGTTCGAATTCCTGCACGTGCCATTCGGGCTCAAGAATGCCGCTCAGACCTTCCAGCGCTCATGGACTCTGTGGGCAGGGACTTGGATTTTGTCTTTATTTATTTGGACAACATCCTTGTCGTCAGCAAGGACCGGGCACAACACAAGGCCCATCTACGTGCCCTTTTCTCCCGGCTGGTCGACTTCAGTCTTACCATCAACCCAGCCAAGTGCCAGTCCTGGGCCATAACATCACAGCCGAAGGAGCCATGCCCACCACTGCGAAGGTTGCCGCCATCAGTTAGTTCCTACGCCCAAACAGGATCAAAGGGCTGCAGGAGTTTGAGGGTATGGTCAACTTTTACAACCGCTTCATCCCGGGAGCTGCGCACATCATGCAGCCGCTATTCGCCCTCATTGCAGCCAACCACAAGACGCTTGCTTGGAACCCAAAAGCCTGCACCGCATTCGAGGCCACCAAGGACACCCTAGCGAAAGCTGCTATGTTCGTCCACCCACACACCAACCTGCATATGGCATTGTCTGTCGATGCCTCTGCCACAGCCGTCGGTGTCGTCCCGGAGCAGCAGGTGAATGGGCATTGGAAGCCGCTAACATTCTTCAGCCACCTGCTCCACCCGCCAGAACACTAGTGCCTTCGACCGCGAGTTAATGGGCATGTATCTGGCGGTGTGGCATTTCTGCTATTTTTTGGAGGGGAGAACTTTTATCATCTTCACCAACCACAAACCCCTCACCCAGGCGCTTGCAATGGCAAAGGATCCCTGGTCATCCCGCCAGCAGTGTCACCTCTCCTTCATGTCGGAGTTTACCTCCGAAATTCGGCACAAGGCGGAGAAGGACAATGTGATTGCCGATGCACTCTCACGACCGGCCATCTGCGTGCTGACGTCCGTCCTCGACTTCAACCAGCTCACCCTGGACCAGGAAGCTGATGAGGAGACGAGAGCCTTCAAGACTGCCATCACCAGCCTGCGGTTCCGAGACCTCCCGACCCCGAGCAGCGAAGGCACCATCCTGTGCGATATTTCCTTGGGCACCCTGCGGCCAGTGGTTCCCCAGCAGTGGCGCAGCCAGGTCTTCCATTACATCCACAACCTTTCACGTCTGTCCATCAGGTCATGGTCCGAATGGTGGCAGAATGGTCCGTATGGCATGGGCTGCGGAAGCAAATTGCGGACTGGGCCAGAACATGCACCCATTGCCAGATGTCCAAGGTGTACAGGCACACCAGGGTGCCCGTACAGGAGTTTGAGCACGTCCAGGAACGGTTCAGCCACATTCACGTGGACATCGTCGGGCCCTTACCCGTTTCCCGGGACAACCATTACCTGTTTACGGTGGTGGACTGCACCACTCGCTGGCCCAAGGTGATCCCGATGCCAGACGCCTCCACCAACTTCTGCTCCCGAGGCCTGTTGCATGGTTGGGTCGCCCGGTTCGGCATCCCAGCTCACCTCACCAGTGATCGGGGCGCCCAGTTCACGTCTGTGCTCTGGGCACAGCTCGCCAACAGGTTGGGGATACAATTACACTGCACCAGCACCTACCACTCGCAGACCAATGGACTGGTCGAACATCTGCAGCGCCACCTTAAGTTGGCGCTCATGGCCCGCCTCACCAGTCCTGAATGGACAGACGAACTGCCTTGGGTGCTCCTGGGCATCTGCTCCACTCCCAAGGAAGATCTGCAGGCGTCATCAGCCAAGCTGGTCTACGGTGCGCCGCTGGCACTATCTGGTGAGTTCGTCAACGCACCTCACAATCCCCAGCGGTCGTTGCGTGAACTACTTCCTCACCTCAGGGCATGCTTGGACTCCTTTGAACCCCCACCGCCACCCAGGAATGGCACCCGCCCGACTCACATTCCTGGCGAGCTACTTACTGCAGAGTTCATTTTTGTTCGGCGGGGACTGACCGCGGCATCTCTGCAGCGACCGTACGAGGGGCCGTACAGGGTTATACAGTGTTCCAGCTCGACGTTCATGCTGGACTTGGGCAGAAGGCATGAGCTGTTTACCACAGACTGGCTGAAGCCAGACCACCTCGATCCCACTGAGCCCGTGGTCGATGCCCAGCCCAAGAAGCGAGGCCGCCCGGGAAAAAAGGACATTGGCGCCGGTTCTGGGGGGGCTGTGCGACTCACCACAAGGCAGGTGAACCAGCCCAGCTTGTAAGCCATGCGGCGGGGCAGCCGGCCAAAATGGTGCCGTCAGGGGTTTCCCTTCCTTCCAGCTCAGGGCTCAGAAACTCGCGCTTGGGGACCATGTGATGCCTGGATGACATCAGCGCCCTCCAGCGCGGTTCTCAGCCAGGTCCGTGCTGGGAGTATAAGTGCAGCCCAGCAGCCTGCAATAAACGAGTCTGCTCACTGAGCTCAACCCGTCTGGTTGCGTGTGTTATTGCAGGAGCAGAGTAGCCGCTGCTACACAGGGTTAATTCGGGTGTAAATGGACGGCACGGGTTTAAATGTCCAGAATCGGCTTCTACCGTGCTGTAAGTTTTTAAAAATTGAATTTAAAATTTAAATTTATAAACTCTTCGAATTGCAAAAATATCTGAAGTTTTTAACAGTTATAAGAAAAGGAATGACCCAGTTTGCAGTGAATCGATTCCACACCAGTTTTTATGCCAGGTGGTACCATTTATGCCACTGAAGATTCAGTGAAACATACACTCTCCCGTGGAAATTTATGACACAAAATGGGCACCCCATTCATTCCTACAAGCAAGCAAGAACATGATTTAGGTCGTTCTCATTTCATATGTACAGGAGCAGAGGTCGACCATCCAGCCCATCGAGCAAATTGTAATGAGGATGTGGAGAGTCTGCAGAGGGATATAGTTAGGCTGGATGAGTGGGCAAAGGTCTGGCAGATGGAGTACAATGTTAGTAAGTGTGAGGTGATCCACTTTGGCAAGAAAAATAAAAGAGCTGAATATTATTTAAAAACTACACCATGCTGTTGTGCAGAGGGACTTGGGAGGGCTTGTGCATGAATCGCAAAACGTTAGGTTGCAGGTGCAGCAGGTTATTAAGAAGGCAAATGGAATGTTGGCCTTCATCGCGAGAGGAATTGAATTCAGGAGTAGGGAGGTCATGTTGCAACTGTATAAGGTACTGGTTAGCACAATCCCTGTAGTAGTGAAGTTAGAACATATTTCAAGGGACAGGATGAATTATCACATGGAAAGATAAGGACAAATCGTGATTACCCAGCACAACTTTACAAGGGCTAGATCCTGTCTGACGAAACAGAGAGAATTTTTTGAAGAGGTGACAAGTATTAACGAGGGCACTGCAGAGGATTTAGGCAGTCTCTGGAGACGAACCTTTTTCACCCAGAGAGCGGAGAGCACTTGGGATGCAGAGCTGCCGACAGTGTTCATGTGTCCAGTTGAAACAGCAGGCGCTGGAATCTGGGATCAACACAGATAGTTGATGTGAACGTGATGGGCTGAATGCCCTATTTCCATGCTCTCTGATCCTAACCTGCAGGGCACTCTCTGCATAACCTCATTCATTGCCCAGCATGCCTCTCAGTTTTGTTTTTGCAATTCATCTTTGACCCAAAAACTAGCTCCTTAAATTTAAATTAAATCCTCTGATGGCCCTTGGATTGAATAACTATAAAAGCTTTGCAAAATGGAACTCTAATTTTTTTTAATGATCTTAAATAATTATTTTCCAATGGTGGAACAGGACCATATTTTTATTAATATAACACGCGCATTATATGCACTCCCCCACACGCATATACAAGAATTTTAATGTCTCAAATCAAGAATATTTTTTACATGTTTACCAGTTGGCATGGGAAAATCAAACCGGCAATTTATAGTGGGTGTGGGGAATATAATAACGGCATTGAAAGAAAGTGCACAATTTATAGCGGGCATGGGAAATTTCAATCTTGGGAATATCCCTTTGTACTGAATTCCTTGGTATTCCTATAAACAGGACATTCTGGTGAGGGCACTGCACCTTATCAATGTTAATTGCCCAAATCCATCCGAGGGAGGAGATTAACTTATCAGGTGCCTTTGATTTGAGACATTAAAATTAAAATTCTGCTTAACTCTGAAGCCTGTCTTCGATCTATTTGATTGATTTCTCTCCAAAGGTTGTTAATCTGTTACATCAGGGTATCAGCTATATAATGGGTGATTGACACCTCTGGGGGAAGGTTCATTGGGTGTTAATTGCAGGAGATTAACTGTGGCAGATACTGGTGAGCTTTGTGTCATGTCCCATTTGAATGGAAATTGATGTTGTGAGTCGGAATTTAGAAGACTACACCTGCGTAGTATATGCGTGTGCGTGTTATATGAAAATATTTTACATAATTTATGATTTTCTGTGTGTTACATCCATCTGTGCATTATATGAGTGAAACTATGATAGCACGTTGATTGTAATAAATATTAGGAGTCAAAAGTGCTCTACTTACCTTTCTTAGGGTCGACGCTGCCAGTTGCACCATTCTGCATCCGCGCATGCATTGACCCCAAAGAAATGTAAGTAGAGCACTTTTTGCTCCTTTTGCAGACACAGTCAGCATTTATTCCAAAAACAACATCCCTCTTCAGGTGGCAGTGAGCTGTCTTCTTAATTCACTTTGGTTCATACAATGGTTCAAACATTTTGACCATGCAACATCAAAGGAGCAGTGAATATTTTGTAGTCAGTGTGCTGATTTAACTTCAAGAACCTGTCTGTAGATACAATTAGAACATTCAAAGGCTGTTTGGGCAAATACTTGGATAGGAAAGGAGTTGAGGAACACACAGACCTACTACAGGCGAATGGGATTCATGTAGATAGACGTGGTGGGCCAAAAGGGCCTTTTTCTGTGATGCATGTTTCTCAGATTCTGTGGTGGAACTCCAACTTGCCTGCTGCCCTTGACTTGCTCCTACTCGTAACAATCCACTGGCGTGCTTCCAAGTTGCCAGCAGAAATGGACGCTGCAGTCATGAACATCCTTCCAATCTTAGGAAGGTAAACCAATGAATCTGAAAGTGGTTAAATCTAGGACAGGCTCTGCTGCAACATCTTACTAAAAATGCCCTTCATGTCAAGACATGCTCTAAATTATTTTATGTGAGCTGTTCATTTCAGCCACCTTTCAACTCCGCTGTCATGACAATGAGGTGTCGTCGGTAGGTGGCAGCAAAGTGTTGCAAAATCCACGTTGTACAGATTGAAAAAAATAACTGGGATATTCCTGGGTTAATAGGCCAGCCCAGTGTATGCTAAAACAATGCTCAGCCCCCATTCTTGATGCAATCTAAAATGCCTCCGCCAAATATCTTACTCTGGAAATCCCATTGACCAAACACAACTCTGCTAATTTCCAGTTAACAAATGGTTCCATTTTAAAATTCTCATCCTTATTTTCAAACTCCTTCCTCACCTTGCCCCTCTCTTCCTCTGGAACAACACTTTTGCTATTTCCCCTCTCTCAACACTTACTTTTGCAGCATTCATCCCCTGACAATGTGCAACTGGCAACAGGAGGTACTTCCATGGTACCTGCTCTTTCTAATGTAGAGGTGAATCTGCTCCTCCCCAGAGCCATATTTTATTTCACCTTGTCATCCCCGATGTCATCAAGGACCCCCCCTCCCATTGCCATGGGCGGCACGGTTGGCGCAGCAGTTAGCACAACATCTATACAGCGCCAGCGATCGGGACCTGGGTTCAAATCCTGCGCTGTCCGTAAGGAGTTTGTACATTTTCCCCATGCCTGTAAGGGTTTTACCCGAGGGCTCCGGTTTCCTCCCACCATTCAAAATGTACCGGGAGGTGGGACTAGAGAGGGGTGTTTGGTTCGGTGCGGACTAGAAGGGCCTAATGGCCTGTTTCCGTGCTGTAAATTGTTATGTTATGATGTAAGTTAATTGGGTGTAAATTGGGCAGCATGGACTCGTGGGCTGATATGGCCTATAACTGTGCTGTATGTCTAAATTTAAGAGGGCTGTACCAGGGATTCCCAAGGTTTGTAGAGGAATAACATGGCTCAAGAGAAATAGAGCTGGGAAACTAATGTGCCACCATGTTTTTTTTTACTTGTTTTGAATTCTAACCAAGCGACCTCAATACTACCTTGTGATCTTTGGTGCCTCCATTCTCCAAGGAGATCACACTCAACGAGTTGGGAACCACTGATTCAGAGCATTCTACCACTTCCATGGAAGTCCAAGGCCCTTGACTTTGCCACATGATGAACAGATGACAGAAAGCGAGGTGAAATGGGTGGGTTTTTGGAAGCACAGGAAAGGAGAAGCACAGAGAGGTTGAAGAAGGGAACATGGTCCAAGTGGCAGAAGGCACAGCCACCAGTGGAGTAAAGGTAAACGGAGACGCAAGAGTTCAGAAATGCAAGAGTTCTTTGGGGAATTTCTAGGTTTGCTGAAGATTACTAAGATGCAAAGCTATGAGAAGATGTGGGTCACGATTAGATCCACATTTTCATGTTTACTTATTATATAAGGTAACCTTAATTAGAGGGAGGGGTAGATTAGATGTAGTTTTTAGGTTTTTTCCCCACTTTTTTTTAATTTGGCTTTAACTCAGCAAACGTGTTTTACATGGTTTTACAGATCAATTCAAATTATTATTTCTTATGTTTATTAAGGAATTCTCGACTTAGAGCACTCTTTTTTTTGTGTGCTTTCATGTAAATAAATGATTTGTTATGTGTTTTCTTTTCCAAAACTATGTAAGCTTATATGTTACACTCAATAAAAAATATTTTAAAAAAGGAAAGAGAAGATTTGGGAAAAGGGATGAACAAGTTGAAATTAATGACTGACTAGGCAGAAGGAGACCCCAAACGTGAGATCTTTCCCATCCCTCCCCAATGCTGTCTCACAATTTTTTTTTAATGTTAGACATACAGCACAGTAACAGGACCTTCCAGCCCACAAGCCTGTGGTGCCCAATCACACCCAATTAACCTACAGCCCCCAGTACATTTTTGAAGGGTGGGAGGAAACTGGAGCACCCGGAGAAAACCCACTTGGACATGAGGAGAACGTACAAACTCCTTACAGTCAGTGCCAGATATGAACCCCAGTTGCTGGCGCTGTAACCGCCTTGCACTAACCACTACACCTACCGTGCCGCCCTGAGGTCTGAACAACCATGACAAAGCTTCAATGAAAACTCTTCTTTGATAAACTTATTCGGGATTACAGAACATTTCAACAATTATAAAATTCCTAAATCTCTCTGCTCAAAGCACACCACTATAAGTAGCCAGTCCCAATATCTTCCAAATTGGGACATTCCCCAATTCTCATGATGTCCACCGTGGTCAAGGACGACAAGCGCCCACTCAGTTCTCTCATTTTCCCACTTGACTTCCTCATATAAGGAGCATTTGATTGCTCTTGGCCTGTACTTGATCGAATTTAGGACAATGAGGGGGGGAATTTCATTGAAGCATTTTGAATGTTGAAAGGCATGGACAGAGTAGATGTAGAAAGGCTGTTTCCCAGGGTGCCAGAGTCAAGAACAAGAGGGCACAACTTCAGGATTTAAGGGCCACTTAGAACAGAGATGTGGAGGAATTTGTTTGGTCAGAGGGTGGTATATCTGTGGAATTTGTTGCCACAGGCCATTGTGGTCCCTCTCTCCTCTCCTCTGCTTCCCACACCACCTCCACTCCATCTTTTTATTGCTCAAACCACAACAAAACTTTGGTTACCCTTTATTTCCTCACGATGTTGCATGACCTGCTGAGTTTCTCCAGCACGTTTTCATATTGCACTCAACCCCCAGCATCTGCAGGCTTTCCTGTTTAACTGTATTGCCGCTTGCTGACTGATGAATGGACCTTGACTCTGAATGTGAGTCAATGAAAAGTTTGGATTTGTTTTTCTTTCAATTTCAATTGCAAACAACGAATTCCAAATCACAACCTCATCCTTGATCCATTCTGATGGGGTCTTGGACTTAAAATGATGACTGTTTTTCTCTCTCCACAGATGCTGAATGTTTCCAGCTTTTTCCCTTTTCATTAGCTTAAATCTGTGCCCTTTGAGGTGGTATGGCTGGTGGAGCCACCATGTCACAGATCCAGACACATTCACATATGCAGTGCTGCATGAACTTTGTATGTTCTACCGATGACTAGATGGGTTTCCCTCGGGTGGTCTGGATCTGTCCAACATCTATCTATTGCTGCTCCAGGGTGAAAACCTAGCAGTGTGGAATGGTACCTCACTTGTGACGCATAGAACCATAGAATAACTACAGCACAGAAACAGGCCACCTTGGCCCTTCTAATAGGTGCCGAGCCATTTTTTTACCATCCTACTGATCTGCACCAAGTCCATAGCCTTCCATACCTCTCCCATCCATGTAACTGTACAAATTCTTCTTAACTGTCAAAATGGAGCCCACATTCACCACTTCAACTGGCAGCTCGTTGCACACTCCTACCACTCTCTATGTGAAGAGGTTCCCTCTCATGTTCACCCAAAACCTTTTCCCTTTCACCCGTAACTCATGTCCTCTGGTTTGTATCCCACCTACCCTCAGTGGAAAAGTTCATTTATTTATCATCGACTATTCGAATACAACCCGATGAAACAGCATTCTCCAGACCTCAGGGCAAAACACACAGACACACAACTAGATATAACACACATACAGACAAACAATACATATGCAGGGTAAGTATTCATATGTAAATTAAAATATTGTTTAATAAATAACGGAGTCTTGGATGGTTAGTACAAGCAGTTCATTCAGGTGTTCGGCAGTCTCAATGCCCATGAGAAGAAGCTCAAGTCAAGTTTATTATCATCTGATTCGACAAGTACCACCCAACAAAACAGTGTTCTCTGGTCCTCAGTCCAAAATGTGCAGACACACGACCAGACATAACGCCCATACAGACAAATAATCCAGATGCAGGACTGGTATTATATCTATAAAAATTTAAAAAAATAAAAATACTCTTTTGTTCAAATGAGAGTCTCAGATGGTTAGTGTGAACAGTTCCTTTGGTCATTCAGCACTCTCTCTGCCCATGGGAAGAAAATGTTCCTCCACCTGGTGGTGCTGGCTCAGATCCTCCTGTATCTCTTCCTCGACAGGAGCAGCTGAAAGATGCTGTGTGCAGGGTGGAAGGGGACCTCAATGATTTTACGCGCCCTCTTCAGACATCAATCCGGTAGATCACGTCAATGGGTGGGGAAGGAGACTCCAGTGATCCTCTCTGCCGCTCTTATGGTCCTTTGGATTGACCTCTGATCTATTTCTCTCCAGCAACCGCACCCCACTGTGATGCAGATGATCAGGGCACTCTTAATAGATCTTCTAGAGAAGGTTGACATGATGGTGGCCTGTAGCCTTGCCACTTCAGTTTTCTCAGGAAGTGCAGTTGCTGTTACATCTTCCTGACAAGGGAAGAGATGTGCGTGCAGAATAGATCACATGTTAAGTAAACTCCGAGGAACTTGGTGCTCTCTTTTGCAGCTGGATCTGGTGATGCAGTCGTGGGTCAATAGTGTGAACAGGAGTGAGCTGAGTACGCAGCCCTGGCATGCACCAGTGCTCAGCACGATGGCGCTCCGACGTTCTGCTACCGACTCAGACAGAATGTGGTCTTTCCACTAGAAATTCCAGAATCCAGTTACAGAGAGGGGTGTTGAAGTTCCAGCGAGGACGGCTTCTCCACGAGCCTCTGGGGAATGAGTGTATTAAACACCGAGCTGAACTTGATGAACAACAGCCTAGTGTCTGAGGCATCATCCTCCAGGTGGGTCAGGGCGGAGTGAAGGGACAAGGATATAGCATCATCTAAGGTACGGTGTCTCCTGCAGGCTAATTGAAAGGAGTCTAGCGTCTCTGGGAGGTGTGCTTTGATGCATTCCATCACCAGACGCTCAAAACATTTCATAATGGTGAAATGGGCCAGTAGTCATGTCCCCCTTTCACACTTGCATCTCATCCCAGGAATTAACAGCCAATTGGCAGGATAAGGGTCAAGCGTGAAACCAAATTAGTCTGAACGCCAACATGAAATGATGTCATTTCACACTGGGCATAGACGGCCTCAACCCCTACTGCAGTCCCTGGCCTCTAATAGACACCAGCATTCCAATTAGCAAGTGTGAAACTGAGGATTGCATTCTAGGACAGAAATTACGCAAGTTTTTGTGTGAATGCAGGAATGAAAGGATAAACTTTTCTGTGGGAAAGTTGCAGCGGGGGAAGTGCTAGCAATAAACAGCAATGGCGGACAAGTTCTAAAGCGGGAAAGTTGGTTGCACTATCGCGCACAATTTATGAAAACCGTGGGAAAAAGCGAGAGCGGACCTGCCCTCCTAGAATTCCGTGTGACAGAGCAACCCCTCCATGTGTGCTCCATGTATTCAGCCATGCATACAGCCCTTTCTCTGCCGCACAGAAATCTGGGAGGGCAGGTCCGCCCTTGCTTTTTCCCCACGGTCTTCATAAATTGTGTGCGAAAGTGCTACAAACTTTCCCATGCTGTTGAAAATATACAAGTGGCATTTAGGAAAGCGCATAAACGGCAATGGACAGAGGGATACAAATCATATGCAGGCATTTAAACGACCTCGTCCTGCGCTCTATTGTTTTCTGGTTACGTGGTAAAGAGCAAATGGGAGCAATTTAGAAGCAAGAACACAAGAGAATGTTCGGAGCTATAACATGCAGAGCAGCAAGATGTCAGGCAAATCACACTGGGCATGACCTGCCATGACTGGTGTCACAGGTTTAAGTGGAAAGCACTGGACGAGAGAAGAAGGATGTATTTAAGGTAGGAATAAATAGGCTTGGTGAAGCAAGATCAGGGTGAAAGAATGGGTCATCCACCCAGTCCTGCTTTCAGCTCCATTCACCGGAATATTGCCTGGGATCAGAAAATACACACAAGACATCAACAATTGTGAGTTTTCTTCCCTATACCCCATTAACCCTCCATAAATCTTCGTCCGTGAAGCCAAGCCAAAGAAAGATAAAATAGCAATAACTTTAACCTTGAAATGATGACGCAGAGGAGAAAGAAATGGATGAAGTCGTCAGTATTAGATTATGACAGGTTGAAATGAGGTTGACCTAGAAAGTCTCATCATAACCTGTCATAACTGAGTACATCTTTGTCAAAATCTCCACTCAAACTATGACGCTTCATAGAAAACAACCCTGGATGCTCTAATCTAACCTCTGTTGCAATAACAAAAGCAGCAAAGATGGCGGCATTGCGGAGTCCAGCCGCTCAGTCGACTACCATTGGCTCCACACAGGCTTTGAACAGACCGTTGAGGGAGCTGGCGGTGGTTTTAGTTGAAATCCTGCGACCTCTGGGTCTCTGCCCAAGATGGCAGGGCATATTAATCGACCGCAGCCACAAGGGGCTGCAGACTCCGAGGAAGAGGAGGACTGGAGCAAGGCAGCAGAGGACAAGAAGACCATCAGAGAGAGAGAAGCAGATGAAATGACCCACGGGACTGTGACCACGGAGGTGGACCAGTGAGGGGGCTCTGCACCGGGCTGCTGACGGCTCAAGCCGAGGAACCCACGAAAGCTGCGTGCTGCTGGAGACTGCAGTCGGGAGACTCGGACCGGGCTGCAGACTGGCTCGAATTGGCTGGAGGGGTACCAGGTATCGGAACCGGGATGCAAGGAGGTGCCAACGGCACCAAAGGGTACCTGACTGTGTTGTAGGTTCAGATCTGGAGCTCAGGTTGCCAATGGTTTGGACTGGACTCTGGGTGGCTGCAGAAGCACTGGAGGCAAATCTACGGACACTTGGTGACTCTGGGCGGACTCTCTTTTGCTTCTCTTTCTCTGACTGTTAGAAAAGTAAGAGGTCCTAAGCAATTTCTGCCAGTGGCGTACCTTGCAGCAGGCAAAAGGGAATTTCATGTAATTGGACACTGTTTTAATACTATGACAATAAATTGGATCTTGATCAGAGGTACCAAGACTCCAATGTTCCTTGTACCCAAGGGTACATTGATTTATGCTCTTGATCAAGAAATAAGAGAGTTGTGGAGGTCAATAAAGAACTTTTTTTCACTTTCAGAAGGAACTAATGACCTGGAACTCACTGCCGAGAAGGAAGGTAGAAGCAGATCAACAACATCCTAAGGAAATAAAATCAACACCAAGTGGAAATAAACTTGACTAAATTGCATGGCAAAGGCTCCAACATGACGAGCCTTCAACAGTGCCAGTGTGAGAGTAAATATGGGGCGGCACAGTTAACGTAGCGGTTATTAATGCCACGCTATTACAGCTCCGGTGACTAGGACCAGGGTTTCAAATCCGGCGCTGTCTGTAAGGTATCTGCACATTCTCCCTGTCTCTGCATGGATTTCCTCTGGGGGCTCCAGTTTCCACCCACCGTTCAAATGTACTGGAGGGGGGTGTTGTTGGTCAATTGGGTGTAATTGGGTAGCAGGGGCTCGTGGGCCAGAAAGGCCTTGTTACCATGCTGTATGTCTGAATTTTTTTTTAAATGAAAGAAAACACTCCCCACCAATAAGGAATTCTCAAAACAAGAAACAACTTTAAAGTGTCCAGCAGGTTTGAGGTTGAAAATATTTTTCAAGTTAATAATATTTCACAATTGCCATTTCTCAAGAGATATCCATCAGGGAGCTGTCACAAGTGCGTCTGAGAGAGGCTTCAGCTTCTTTCCTCCCCACCTCAGTCTTATTCATCTTGTGAGGAAGGGTTGGGTCGAGTAAAACTCTTCCATACAAAAGGTTGGCAACCATCTCTTTGTACAGAATCCAAAACAATTTTTTTCTGTTTGAATTGAAATAGGAAAATATAAGCACAAGTGATTTTTGTGAAATAAACAACCATACAGGTTATAGAACCAGCTCACACTTCACCCTCTGCTGACCCAGCTCCCTCCAACACTGCACTTCTTTCTAGAGCACATCAAGATTTTTAAAAAATGTTTTATTTTCTCTCTCCTACCCTGAAGAGAATCCGAGGAGAGGCAAGGGATCTGCGGTCAAGGGACTCACACCGGGGCTGCGGACTGCTGGAGACTGGCTGAAGGGGCACCAGGTTTCGGAACCAGGATGCGAGAGGGCGCTGAGGGTGCTGAATGGTCCCTAATCATGTCAGAGGTTCAGATCCGGAGCTTGGGTTGGACTGAGACTCCGTGTGACTGCGGAGGCGGCAGGAGCACTAGAGGGGAATCCACGGACACTCGGTGACTCTGGGGGGGGGGATCTCTCTATTGCTTCTCTTTCTCCGACTGTACAGCACTTGAGGCAATTTCTGCCGTTGGTGAATCTCCCTTACAGAAGACAAAAGACAATTTCATGTAAGATAACACTGTGTTTATTATATGACAATAAATTGAATTTAGGAATCCGGAATTCTGAGGCAGCTGTGCAGGCACAGTGTCAGACCTCAACTATTCGCGAACAAACGTGGTCTGGTCAAAGTCATTTGAGATGAAGAATGATTAGAAAGTTTTTAAACTGTGGTCAAAAACCAGTTCCACAAGCATTGTAAACTTACAGATAAAAGTTACAGATCAGCTCAGATCTAAATGATAAAGGGTCAAGCTTCCATGCTAACTTCTCAAAGTTCAAACTTATTGCCTGAGTGCATACATGACATCACTTACAACCCCGAGATTCTTTTCCCTGCAGGCCAGGCAGCATTTCTACTTATTGGCAGTGCGAAAAAAACCTGTACTCAAGAAGATATGTAAACATGTAAAGAAATAAAGAGATGTGAACTGTGTCATACAGAGAGAGAAAAAAAATCAATAAAGTGCACAAGTCAGAGCCCTTAAATGAGTCCCCTGATTGAGTTTGTTGTCGAGGAGTCTGATGGTGAAGGGGGAGCAGCTGTTCCTGAACCTGGTGGTGCAAGTCTTGTGGCCCCTACACCCCTTTCCTGATGGTAGCAATGAGAACAGAGCATGTTCTGGTTAGTGTGGATCCTTGATGATTGCTGCTGCTCTCCGACGGCAGCGTTCCCCATCAAAGTTCTCCATAGTGGGGACAGGCAGCAGGAGCCTTCGCAAACCCTGACACCAGTGACCTCACATCAGTAGTAGTGTGACCGTTTGTGGAAGGGATAGCCCTTTCTGAATGGCTTTCACCATGGGATTCTCAGGCCATCCAAACAAACATTCAGTTAATCACAGTTGATCTTCAACCCCACACATGCCCTTTCTTCTCCAGTTCTTCTGAGAAACTTAAATTCCATGAACAAGTGAAAATTCACAATAGACGTGGGAGCTCTATTCTGCATATCTTGTCCCTGCCGGTCAACAAAATAGCTACACAGACTCATCTCACCTTCCGCAGCCTTGTAGGCCGCAGCTTACAGTTAGCATTAAAGTGCCATCAAAATGTTCATGGAGTGTTTTCCAGATCCATCTAGTCTTCTGGGAAAAAAATCATCTTCACTCAACTCCCCTCAAGCCCTGTGCTCTCTGACTCCTCTGCCGAATGAAAGATGTCCTTTCTATTTATCCAAGTCTTTTAATTTATATGTTTCACTTGAGCCCTCTCTCATCCATTAAAAAAAAACCCCGGTCTATCTAATCTCTCTTCTCAAATTTCCCAGTTGTGGCAAAGTTTATTTATCTCACGGTGGAAGTCTACTGCGGCCATTTAAGCCCTTACCACCCAATTATACCCAATGAACCTACAGCCCCATACATTTTGGAAGGTGGGAGGAAACCAGAGCACCCGGAGGAAAACCCATGCAGACACGGGGAGAACGTAGAAACTCCTCACAGACAGCGCGGGATTTGAACCTGGGTCGTTGAGACTGTATTAGTGTAAATCTTTGCAACATCTACATTCACATGTTTACTGTTATGTGTGGCTAGTTAGCTCACACAGGTTGTGTCTAACTGATACTGCACAGAGTTCTAATCGAACTGCAAGAAGACAGAGGTATTTGATGACTTCATAGTCCTCTCAACTAGAAAATGTTGAGAGTGTTGAGTCATTGTCCATATTAAATCCCTATTTATCTCAATTGCAATGTTCATCACCAACAGTACTCCACAGGACAATTAAATTGGGCACAAAGCATTTTAAGATTAACTTCTGACAAAGCAAATTTAATCTTACACCAGCTCATCTATTTTGTTGAATGTCAAGTCAGGTGTATTGTTATGAGCCCAGAGGACCCCAAAACCCAGCAGCAGTAGAAATTCACCAAGACAAATATTTACTTAAACAAACGTTGCTTTTAATTATCTTTAAACATGAAAACAGGATCAAACTTTAACTTATTCCTATTAACTTAACCCCCTTTTAATTCTAAGCATACGTGTATTTAAGTTCAGAAAAGTTCTTTGGTTCACAGTCCATTCTCACTTCTCATTCCTCCAAGTTCACTGGTTACAGACAATTCTTATACTGTGCACAGAATTTAACATTTATAAAGTTCACCAGGCTTTGGTGCTTGAAAGGTAAATGGTTACCACTCAGGAAGGTTCTTGTCGGTTTTCAGAGAGAGATTTGTTGCTCGTTGGACACGAACTGATTCCTTCCGATCAGCCATATCAGCGTCTTGCTGAAGAAACTTGCCCCATCAGGGTTTTCCAGATGATAACTTCATTCAGGTCACCACAGAGTTCCTTTTCTGTTTCCCTTATTTCAAGTGAAACATTATACAGCCAGCCACCTCCTCTTGTATGGACAAGGGCTTTGACCAGGCTGAACTAAGAACTCACAACCGTTGTTCAAAAGGGGGTTTTTCCACAAGCTTGCCAGCTTGTCCTGTTCCAGTCCCAGCTGCTGCTGAACTGTAGAACTGAACTCTCTCTCTCTCAGAGAAAACCACATGACCCTCTTAGAATAGCCAACTGCACTCAGACAGACTGTGATACCAGACCTAATCTTCTGAGTTCATTCATCTGTTACTTTCCAAAACAATAATCCATTACTCCACAGCACGTCCAATGAGTACCTACTTGTGAAGTCCTTATAGGCATCCTTCAAAGTTTGTGCAAAGGCACCCGGAGCCTGAACTGTCTGGGTTGAGCAGAGCTCTGGCATTTTGAATGAGATCTGTTTCGAAGTGTTTGTATGTGACCTACACTTAAAAAAAACCACCAAAATTAATCTCTTTGAAAAGATATCTATATACTATATAAAATATAACATGATCTGTCACAGTATTGTCACCTGTTAAAGTACAACCTAATGAAACGGCATCTCCAGAACGTATCTGCAGATTAACATTGTTAATATTGCACCACAACCCAGGATTAAGATTAACTCAAGGAAGGGAGGAAAAGATAAAATAAAATAAGGAGTGATGGGGTAGGAATACAGCTCGTGGGGAGGGGAAAGGAGTGTGAGCGTGTAAGGAAAGGCGGTGTGGGGAGCTGTGCACATACGTAGGTGGGGCAGAAGCGGGCAGGGTGGGAGGAGAGTGTATAATTGTCTTTGGAAGGGTGGGGTATAGGGAGCTATAGACAGGGGGCAGTTCAGTGCGACCAGGTAGAATAATAGTTTGCCATTGTTTCTGTGTTCTACTGCTCTATGGTTCAATGTTCCGGTGTTTATATAATTAAGTGTGAGGCAGTTTCCCCCACCCCGCTCCACTCCCAGATATCAAGCTCCCACTCTACAGCTGACCAGTTCATCTGTCATTGAACGATGTCTCTGGTGTTCATGCACAGAACACAGCCAGCTTCTAGTCTTTGGATTCACATGAGAGACTGTAGATGCTGGAATCTCCCTCTGATGCTGCTCAACCCACAGATTGCTTAGCTCCCGGTCTTTTATTTTGTCCCCTCATTGACTAAGCAAGCACAGGGTTAAAAAGAATATCTGCGTCTTGTTCTGAAGAGGAAAAAATATGTCATTTCTCTCTTCCGGAGGGGAATAGCACAGAAGGCAATATTTGCACAGGATAGAGTTCACACCAGGATATATGAAAATAGGAGTTTGCCCATTTCCGACTGATGAAGAAAATGTCTGCAGAGAAAGCATTGCACAGATCATTATGTCTGTGGTGTGATGTATTCGCCAACGCATTAGCAATGGTTTTCTTTTCTTTTCTCCTCACGTAGAACAGACACTTAACAGGTAATATCATACTGGGTCAGAGAGCAGTGAATCAGGAAAAATTACAACATGCTGGGGAGTCGTGATTAGAGTGGCACGGTTGGCATAGCAGTTCGCGCCACGCCCTTACAGCACTAGCATTCGGGACCGGGGTTCGAATCCCGCGCTGTCTGTACCTGTGTCTGCGTGGGTTTTCCCCGGGGGCTCCAGTTTCCTCCCACCATTCAAACAAATGGGTATAATTGTGTGTCACGGACTTGTGGGCTGAGAGGGCCTGTATGGCTAAATTTTGAATTTTAAATTTAAACAAGGTGACATCAAAGAAAGCCTATTATTTACAAGAAAGTGGCTAATTTAAGACAAGTCTCGTTAATTAACATTAAGAACGCCTGGGAGCAAGATTTGAACCTTTCAATGTCTAATGAGGTGTGGAATTAAACTGATTAACACTACATCCTTTTGTGCATGATCTGGTGTGTTACAATTTAAAGTGGGTCCAGGAGTGTCCTGCCCCAGCAATGACGCATCACACACTCACCGGAAGTACTGCCGGATGTTCAGATGCTGGCTGCCCGGTGACGCACACACTGCGTCACTGAAATAAGCGGGTCGGCCATTTTTGTTTTCAAATCGCCTCTGAAGTCAGGGACCCGGTTAGATTCCGACAGGGTTGACTGAGCCAGACCCTTTCTAACTGCTGTGTAACTGGGGCGCTAACCAGGCAATTTGTCTAAAGTTAAATCGTTTCATTTTGATCTGGATATAGATCTTTTGTGTGACAAATGTAAAACAGGTGGATGCCTCTTTAATTCACATGTTCTGGACCTGCTCTTGCTTAGAAAGGTTTTGGAAGAACATTTTTTAAACTCTATCAGTTAGTTGCAAATAACCCTTTTACAGTTCTTTTTGGAATACTTTGCTACGATAATGTTACACTAACTTCATCTCAATGTCACATTTTATCCTTTTCTTCGTTAATGGCCAGATGTGCAATTTTGATTAAATGGAAATGGAGACACAAACCTACCCACAAAATGGCCGACGAACCCGGTGACGTCACGGGCCTGGGGGGGCAACACCGGCCGTTGTCCCACGTCACCTCCGCACAGCGGGACGATGAAGAACTCTGGCGGGAACGCCAGCCAACCTGAGGTCAGCGCTCTGATGCCGCAGGCCCCTGACGTCAGCACCAGGGACCCATATAAGTAGTACTTCTAGTGCAATAAATCAGTCTTCGATTTCAACTCCTCGTGTGTGTGTGTGTGTGTGTGTGTGTGTGTTCCTTCCAGACTCGTCGTAGCGCTTACACCACAAAGCAATGTTCCACCCACAGAATGGCTAAGGGATCTTGTGTCTTGCTTAAACTTGGAAAATATTAGATATGCTGTCGTTGATTCAAACATCAAATTTCAAATGATACGGGGCTCGTTTATGATCTACCAGGCACAATCTTAAGAGTTAGTGTTGATTTGCAATTTTGGCGTGGGTGTTTTCTCTCTCCAAGATTATGCCACTTGAAATATTTTTAAATGTCAATCTTCAACCTTGTTTAGGGAAAGGGGTTTAAAATTTATCCTCTTTTTTCTTTGTTCAATTCTATTGAAACATTAAGTTTGTGCTATTGTGTACTTCAGAATTTTTACAAATGATCACTAATGTAATGTAATTTTTCTTCATTAGTTCATATCATAATTAGACTGTTCATTTTTTTTCTGTTGTACAAATATCAATAAAATATTTTCAAAAGGAAAAGAAAGCAAACCTCGTCTTCCCTTGCATAGCCGCAGCTGAGGTGAGGAAGATCCTATCCAGGATGAACCTGCACAAAGCAGCAAGTCCATATTACATAACTGGTCGGATGCTGAAGGACTGTGCGGCCCAGCTGACGGAGATCCGAAAGGACATCTACAACATCTCACTGCAGCAGTCCCCTGTCCCCACAGTTTCAAGGCAGCCACCATCAAGAAAGCGACAGTCACCGGACTAAATGACGACCGCCCAGTGGTGTCTGGCTTCTATGAAGTGCTTTGAGTGCCTGGCGATGGAACATATCGAAGCACAACTTCCAATGGCATTGGACCAGACCACAGATGATGCCATAGTCTCAACCTTCCATTCTGACTTGATCCACTTAGAAAACATAAAATGGGGCGAGAACAACTTGAGTCTCAACACGGACAAGACAAAGGAGATGATGGTGGACTTCAGGAGAATGAAGGTCAATCATTCTTCACTACATATCAGTGGTTCCGTCGTGGAAAGGGTGGAGAGCACCAAGTTCCTAGGTGTGCATATAAAGGATGACCTATCCTAGACCTATACACCTCCTCATTAGTCAGGAGGGTGCCTACTCTTCCAAAGGAGGCTGAGGAGGGCAAGGCTACCAGCCCCCATCTTGACCACATTTTACTGGAGCACAACTCAGAGTATCTTGGCTACATCATTGTGTGGGTCGGTAGCTACAAAGCATTGGACCGGAAGTCTAGACGAAGGATCATTAAAGCAGCCTAGATGATCACTGGGGTCTCCTTTACCTTGAAAGATGACATTTACTGGGAGCACTGTCTAAATAGGGTTCAAGGAATTACAGAGACCCTTTCCATCCAGTGTGCAGTTTCTTCAACCCATCAAGAAGCTGCTACAGAAGCTTCAAAGTCAAGATTACCAGGCTGGGGAATAGCTTCTTCCACAGGCTGTGAGACTGATGAAGAGCATCCTGTAACCGTGAAATTCATCCCAAGTATTTATATACAGGAGTATTTAATTTGATTATTTATGTGATCTTTATGTTCTGTGTATTGTGTGTACACCATGGTCTGGAGAGATACTGTTTCATTAGCTTGTATATATATACAATCAGATGGCAATAGGTTCAAAGTTCCTTTTATTGTCATGTAATGATCCATTAAAAATAAACATGCACGATATTCTTTAACTTTTACCTGCTGTATGGTAAACATAAGAATCGCCATGAACCCGGCACCCCTAACGATAGGAGAAAAAGAAGCAAAAGAGAGTCCCTTCAGAGCCTCCAGCGCTCCCACAGCCTCGACAGCTACACAGACTCCTGCTGTTCAAACCATCGGCAACCTGAGCTCCAAATCCAAACCTCCGACACAATCAAGAAGCCTTCAGCATCCGAGGTCCTTCTGCAGCCCTTCTTGTAGCCTGTATGGGGCTCCTCGCTGGTCCACTGCTGTGGTCACCATCCTCTGCTTCTCCTTCTCAATAGGGGTGGGGGTGGGCATTATCCTCATTTCTGGCGCCTTGCGCCGGCCGGTCCACTGCTTTCCCAGAGTCTGCGACCCCTCGTGGCTGTTGCCGAACACGTGCCACCATCTTGGGTGCAGACCTCGCGGCTGAAAGATTTTACTTACGAGTAACATTGGCTCCTTTAACAGGCCAGTTGAAGCATTTAGGGCTGGGCAGATGAACCCTTCAGAGGAGCATTGCGTCTCTGATCTCCGCCAGCATTAGTGCTGCCGTTACAGCTCCGACATCGCCACCAATTTAATCACAGTGAGTGGTCACAAGAAACACAAATAAACTTGAACATTTAACCCAACATGCATTGCTAAATCAGTGCATTGATCTCAGTCGTCTATTCTTTCCCCATAGCTCTTTAAGTAACTTTCCTTTTGAGTCTTGACAGGAATTCTCTTCATGATTCAATTAATAACATAAATCTAGATTTAAGTTTAGTTGCAGTATCCTTGAAACAACTGGATTGTCATCATGTTCTCTGATCTACTTGTATCTTTCAGGGATGGACATCTTACTGCCTTTACCCCATGTGACCTACATCACAACATCATTATGACGGCCATTTATTCTGACTAGCCCATACCAACCATGGAAAGGGAAATACAGCAAATCCTGCTTCAATTATATGAAACAGCTTCCGTTTAAATAACAGATTCAATCTTCCTCCGCCACTACCCCAGACAGGATATTCCAAATCCTAACAACTCACTGCATTAAAAAAGTTTTTCTTATCACTTTTTGCTCTATTGTCTTCTTCCCATGCCCCCAAGTTCTTATGGGACCATGGCTATGTAGGCAAAACCAGCATTTATTGCTCATCCCCAACTGTTTTTGAGGAAACAGTTGCTGTTTTCAACCACTGCAGTCCTTCCGCTAAAGGCGTTTCCATAGTGCTGTTAAGGAGGATTTCCAGGATTTAGACCAAAAGACACAGGAACAGAAATAGATTATTCAGCCCATCGAGGCTGCCCTGCCATTCAATCATGAGCTGATCCATTTCCCCACTCAGCCCCACTGCCCGGCCTTCTCCCTATAACCTTTGATGACCTGGCTCATCAAGAACCTGTCAATCTCTGCCTTAAATGACCAGGTCTCCACAACCGCCTGTGGCAACAAATTCCACAGATTTACCACCCTCTGGCTGAAGAAATTCCTCCGCATCTCTGTTCTCCCTTCAATCCTGTTGTGCCCTCTTGTCCAAGATACTCCCCACCATGGGAAACATGTTCGAGCCTTTGAACATTCAAAACGTTTCACTGAGTTCCCCCCTCATTCTCCTAAATTCCAACAAGTGCAGGCCAAGAGCTGTCAAGCATTCCTTTCTTTCATGGGATCATCCTTACGAAGGGGGAGAGATGTATTTCTAACAATGGTGTGCGATTTAGAGGGATGCAGCCATTTTCTGCTTGTCCTTCTTGGTAATAAACATGATGGGTTTGGTTGACGTTGCCAGAATTCAAAAGACACAAAACGTTCAGAGAAAGAAATATCCTGTCATCTGTTTTGAATGGGTAACTCCTTTTTAAGCAGGAGACATTTCAAGTCCAGATTCTCCCACAAGGGGAAACATCCCCTTCACATCCATCTGCAAAGACCCTTCAGTCAAAGCCCCGTGTTTCAATCGAGTCACCTCTTAAACTCCAGGAGATCCAAGACAAGCCTCGTCAGTCCAACCTTTCCTCGTATAAAACCCACCCATTCAGATATTAGTCTGGTCAATCTTCTCTGAACTTTAATACACATCCTTAAATATTTTTAATAGTTTTGAGAATAAAGGAATACGACACACAAAGAGAATGGGGAAAGGGCATTAACATAAATGGCTAATCAGGAGCCTACCACAGGCAAGCATGTTCAAAGGGCCGAAAAACCTTCTCCTCTTCCTATTTTTAATATTTCCTGTAATAAGATAATTAATTCTGAACTGCAGATATAATCACATCAATGTTCAAAACAAACAAGCAACTGTTGTCTTCAATGCCAACAGTTTTCCTAATTATTTGCTGTACTCAGATTTATTGTCAGAGTACATAGATGACATCACGTACAACCCTGAGATCCTTTTTCCTGCAGCCACGGCAGAATTACCCCTTATCGACAGTGCAAAAAAACTGTACTCAACATACACATGTAAACAAATAAAGAAATGTAAACAAACTGTTGAATGCAGAGATAAAAAGAAAGAAATAAAGTGCACAAGTAGAGTCCTTAAACGAGTCTCTGATTGAGTTTGTTGTTGAGGAGGGGTATCAGCTGTTCCTGAACCTGCTGGTGCAAGTCTTGTGGCCCCTAGACCTCTTTCCTGATGGCAGCAGCGAGAACAGAGTGTGTGCTGGGTGGTGTGGATCCTTGATGATTGCCACTACTCTCCCACGGCAGCAATCCCTGTAGATATTCTCGACAGTGGGGAGGGTTTTACCTATGATGTCCTGGGCTATGTCCATTACCTTTTACACGGCTTTACACTCAGGGATATTGGTGTCCCCCAGACCAGACTGTGATGCAGTCGGTCAGCACACTTTCCACCACACATTTGTATAAATTTGCCAGGGTTACCTATGTCATACCAAACTCCTGAGGAAGTAGAGGTGCTGACGTGCTTTCTTCACGATGCTATTTATGTACTGGATCCAGGAAAGACCATCTGAGATCATGACTCCCATGAACTTAAGTTTGCTTACCCTCTCCACCTCCGATTCCCCCAAAGATCACTGGATCATACACCTCTGGTTTTCCCAATCAACTGCTTGGTTTTGGTAACATTGAGGAAGTAAATAAATAAACGTTCTCTGGTGAAGATGGGAGCAAATCTTCAGCCCCAGTCATTCCCCGCCCACAGCCGCTGCTTGAATAAAGCTTCAATAAAGTTGTGTTTGAATAAAATACCATTGCCCAGGATGAAGAGCCAGCCAATGCCGCTCATTGCTGGGACAAATCTCCCAAAGTGTCTCCCTGTTCCCGTCGAGTAAGAGTCTTTATTTTACCTTTATAGTCAAAGGTGTATTAATAAGGCTTTATCTGCAAACTGGGGGGGGGGGGGGGGGGGGTAATTATCATGGCAGCATAGTTAACACAGCAGTTACAGCAATGCTGGTAGTGACCAGAGTTCAAAATAATATTTACATTTTATTGTTAGTTACAGGAAATATATGATTAAAGTTAGCTACATAATAAAATTTTAAATTCTTAAATATAAATTTTAAATTAAATCTATGCCATCCAATTACACCCAATTAAATTGCAATGACCCCCCCCCCCCATACATTGAGAAAGGTAGGAGGAAACCGGAGCACCTGGAGGAAACACATGCAACTTGGGGAGAACATGCAAACTCCTCACAGAGAGCGCCAGATTCGAACTTGGGTCACTTGGGCTGTAACAGCGTTGCAGTGAGGACTTCAATACTGATTTTTTTCAAACTACTTTTAATTTTGCATTCTATTTTTTTTCATATATACTGTTAATGTTTTTTTAAACAATTTATGCAGGTTTATTAGTTAGGTTTTGAAAGGATGTGTCTCAGGCAACCGGAAAATTCACATATCCGGCATCCACAATCTCCGAAGGTGCCAGATACCTGGGATTTTACTGTAGAACCAGCATTTCGGGCCTGAGCCCCTTTACATGGTTTGAACAAAATGCAGGCTGGCGCCCGACTAAAAGGCCTGGGGGGAAGAAGGGAAGGAAATGCAGGGGAGGAGCACAGCCCAACAGATTAAAGGTAATAATGGGACATAGATAGGTCAAGAAGTATGGAATGACTTCGTTGGAATAACACACAAAACAATGCTTTTTATTACATCCTGGTACAATAAAATACTAATGTCACACTGCAAACTACTTCAAGGAATCCTTTTCTACATGAAAATAGAAATTTGACTTTAACAATTTACTTTTTCCAATCATTTTGTTGAAACACTCAGGTTAAAAATAGCAGACTGCAACAAATTTGGAAGGAATTTCTCTGGCAACATCTGGGGAAGGTCAAAAAAACCCAAGTGCAGGTGGCAGCAGGTTTGAAATATGTCTGAGGAAAGACAAGATAAATCAGCTGTGGGGAAACAGCAAAAGGGCCCAGAATTTCCGGTTTTGAAACAGAATAAGGACCATCAAAAGAAACAGAAGTTCAGAGATCGAGAAACTGATCCGGTCTTGCAGGCAATAACCTGAAATGTTATCTCTGCTTGTTCCTCTCCACAGATGTCCCCTACCTGCTAAACATTTGTAGAATTTTCCATTTCATACATTTATAGAATCCCCTTATGATGCAACAGCATTTTACTGCCAATATTTAGATTGTAAGGGAGGAAATTCAGCAGACAACTTGTTCCCACAAATTATTTGCTGTGATTTTTTTCATGAAAGGTCGTCACTTCAAAATACAGTAAAATGCCCATTATCCAGAATTCAAGCAACCTGCAAACTACCTCCAGCAAAAAAAATGGAAAATAAATAGGATAAAAATACGAAAGTTTAAAATTGGCGTCCCCTCGAGGTTAGTTCGCCCATCACGCAACATGCAATCTCAAACAACTGGCAAATTCACTTATTCTGGATCAACCAATACACATCGGTGCCAGACACCAGGGTTTTTACTGCACTACTGAGCTTCCTTGCTTGATCTCTCATAGGTTTGGCCCACTCTCTCAGTACAAAGCTAGAAGAGTGTGATTGAAACACTTCTCCTCAGAGACAAAGGCAAGAATGGCTCCCAGTGTGCCTCAGATGATGTTTGAAGCCATGAACTTTATTCCTCAGGCAACATTTGTCAAAACTGGCGAGAGTTTAGGATTATTAAGACAAGAAGACTGAGGTTAAACGGTCAACATGGTTGTGTTGGGCTGAAGGGCCCATTTCCGTGCTGTACAACTCCATGATGCCACCCCAATTCCCCACCATGATTGCTCCTCTATTCAAAAACATCAGGCTCTAATTTCCCACCTGATCGCCACAAAACATAAATTCTTTAGTTCTAAATGATTCCAATGCTCACCCAGGAGATTTTAGGCCGGTCTCTGGAGCCGTTCACTCTCAAGTTCAATGTTCCGGGACTGTGAACAGGTTCGTTTTGCCCGCTATCCAGCAAGTCAACCCACACATAAATACACGACAAAATACATAAAAACACAGTGAAGAGTTACAGAAAGAGATCATTTAGAAGGGAGCAAGGGCAATGTTGTTTTCCTAATGCGAGATTCATGCAGGGGCCTGATATCAGAGGAAGAAACTCTTTAATCTCCCTCCTCCATTACACAGATCGAACATTTTTTAAGCTCATGGTTGAATTTCCACCTTGGTACTGGGGTCAAACTCCTGCTGATAGCACTGCATTCATCTTGCAGATCAGATTTCAGACTTTGCCTCAACAATCACAGAATCAGTGAAAGAATCCATCAGCAGAATGCAAAAATCAGGCCTGAAATGCTCTGGTGTCTGCGTACATGCGTTTCACTTGCGTGAGAATGCTTTGACTCACCAACGAGGCATGTCCAGCGATCCTATTCTATCGTACTCCATATTGTAAGCATTAAAGCTGCACCTCTTGAGGGTGAATAACCTGCTGCCTTTATGTGTTGTTGCAAGGTAGAACAGTTGTCATGGATTAGTTCGCTTCAGTCTCCTGATGTTTACAATCATCCCAAGTCCTGTTTTGCTGAGTTCAGGAAGCGCACTGTCCCGTTCCAAAGGAGAAATGATACTTTTCTTCCCCCTCCCCCCCAACCCTCGCCACAAGCAGCCACACGCGCACACACTGATCCTGCTCTCAAACTGATGTACTGCGCAACTGAAGCTGGGAAGCATCTTGGCTCAACTCCCTGAACACAACTCCCACACAAAAGCAAGCTGCCCTCATCACAAATGTGTCCTCAATTGGCACACACTGAGGAAGTCATCGATGTCGATGGCTGCAGTTACACAATATATGCTCCAGAGCACCAGGACTAATAACAATAAACTGCAGTTTGATGTTCTTACAGGCTCTTAAACCTCCCCTTACTACTCTAACCAACAACTATCCTGCACCACAGAATGACCTCTCTGCACTACTGAAATGCCACTTTTTTTGTCTTGCACTAACTCTGAACATTTGCTTATCGATCTATCCTTTAGATTTTTCTATCTCTTTCCATTCTGGGGTTATTTAATGTATACTATCATAGTTGATGTCGGACACAAAGACGTAAGAAATAGGAGCAGGAGTCGGCCATCCGGCCCGTCGAGCCTGCTCCGCCATTCAATGAGATCATGGCTGATCTGATGATCGGATCATTTCCACCAACCTGCCTTTTCCCCATATCCCTTAATTCCCCCGACTATGTAAAAATCTATCCAACCTTGTCTTAAATATATTTACTGAGGTAACCTCCACTGCTTCCATGGGAGTGAATTCCAAAGATTGACCACCCTCTGGGAAACGCAGATATTCCTCATCTCTGTCAAATCTACTCCCCTGAATCTTGAGGCTATGTCCCCTAGTTCTAGTCCCCCCCCCCCCCGCCCCACCAATGGAAACAACTTATATGTGCCTTTCATAATTTTATGTGTCTATATAAGATCCCCTCTCATTCTTCTAAATTCTGATGAATACAGTCCCAGACAACTCTGTCTCTCCTCATAGGCCAACCCCCTCATCTCTGGAATCAACCTGGTTAATAAAATTATAAAAATATATTTAAAAGGTATAGATTTTGGGTTTTAGTTTAGGTCACACTTCACAAACGGACATCAACATTTCACAAAAGGCATTTCATTTAAAATGCAAGAGCTATGCCTAAGGTGGAGCCTACCAGTCTACAGTGACTTTGCAGAGACAATGGAAGAGCACTTGTGACAGTTTTACAAATAGGTGTTAATAGATCACAGGATCTAGGCTCAAGAATTGATAATCTTGTGCTGTTAAGACTGGTGCCAGAAGGTTAAATTGGTGGTTGAAAGTTGCTATTATAAGAGGGGACATGTGGTTTTGCAAACAGAGAGAAGGAAAAACGTGATTCTTTGGAGAGAGAGAGAGAGAGAGAGTCAGGTTTACAGCAGTAGATGGTGTTGGAGGCTGCAAGCTTTGTATTCCTGCTATAAGACCCCATTTGAAGATGGGATTTGAGTTCTGAGTTCAGCCTATTCTCATCTCTTGTAGTCAATTACAAGAGGAAGTGGCTGATTCATGTGTTTCTCCTGGAATAAGGGGAAAAGAAGAACACTGTGGTAACCTGGAAGAAGTGGTTATCCTTTGGAAAAACCCAAGAGGGGGCAAGTTTCTTCAGTAAGACAGTGAAGTGGCTGATTGAAGGAGATCAGCTTGTGTGTGTCCAACAAAGACTTGCCTTTGCAGTAACAATTTAAGTTAAAGCACCAAAGCCTGGCGAAGATCAGAAAGGTTAAATTCTGTGCACAGAATGAAAATTGCCTGATGTCAGTGAACTTGGGGAAGTGAAAAGTGAATGATTGGACAGTGAAACAAAGAACTTTCCTGAACACATACCCATTATGTACTCGCATGCTTAGAATTAGAAAGGGGTTAAGTTGATAGTAATAAGTTAAAGATTGATCTTATTATATTATGAACATTTGAAGTAATTTTTGCTGAAGTGACCATTGTCTCGGTGAATCTCTGTCGCTACTGGTTTTTAGAGTCCTCTGGGCTCCCTGCTCCTAAATTCAATCCCTCCAGCGATGAAGGCCAACATTCCATTTGCCTTCTTCATAGCCTGCTGCACCTGCAAACCCACCTTTTGCAATTTGTACACAAGCACTCCCAAGTCCTTCTGGACAGGAGCAGGCTGCAATCGCTTGCCATTTAAATAATATTTTGTTCTCCATTTTACCTTCCACAGTGGATAACCTCACATTGTACTCCATCTGCCAGACCCTTGCCCGCTCACCTAACGGACCTAAATCTTTCTGCAGACTCTCCATATCCTCTGTACAATTTGCTTTTTCACTCAATTTAGTGCCACGTCAGCAAACTTAGATACACGACCCTCTGTCCCCTCTTCCAGATTGTTAATGTATACTGTGAACAGCTGCAGGCCCAGCACTGACCCCAGCAGCACCCTGCTCACCACCAATTGCCAACCAGAAAAGCACCCCTGCACCCCAACTCTCTGCTTTTCCATTGGTTAACCAATCCTCTATCCATGCAAAAACATCACCCCCAATTCCATGCGTCCTCATCTTCTGTATAAGAGTTTTATGCAAAACCTGATCGAACGGCTTCTGAAAATCCAGGGCTCAAGCCTGAAACACTGGTTATGTCACTTTATCTTTGCTATACAAACGTTGTCATACCCACACTCCTGTTCGGCTCCGAATCATGGGTCCTCTACCGGCATCACCTACGGCTCCTAGAACGCTTCCACCAGCGTTGTCTCCACTCCATCCTCAACATTCATTGGAGTGACTTCATCCCTAACATCGAAGTACCCGAGATGGCAGAGGCCGACAGCATCGAGTCCACGCTGCTGAAGATCCAGCTGCGCTGGGTGGGTCACGTCTCCAGAATGGAGGACCATCGCCTTCCCAAGATCGTGTTATATGGCGAGCTCTCCACTGGCCACCGTGACAGAGGTGCACCAAAGAAGAGGTACAAGGACTGCCTAAAGAAATCTCTTGGTGCCTGCCACATTGACCACCGCCACTGGGCTGATCTCGCCTCAAACCGCCCAACTTGGCGCCTCACAGTTCGGCGGGCAGCAACCTCCTTTGAAGAAGACCGCAGAGCCCACCTCACTGTCAAAAGACAAAGGTGGAAAAACCCAACACCCAACCCCAACCAACCAATTTTCCCCTGCAACCGCTGCAACCGTGTCTGCCTGTCCCGCATCGGACTTGTCAGCCACAAACGAGCCTGCAGCTGACATGGACATTTACCCCCTCCATAAATCTTCGTCCGCGAAGCCAAGCCAAAGAAGAAAGAAAGAAGAGAGAGATACAAAGAACACTATTTGATCTGCTGAGTTTCTCTAGAAATGTGATTGTCCTTGCTCAGTGCGAATTGATCTTTCTTTTCATTGCAGTCCTGTACTCTGCATTTGTGCTCTTTGCATAGCTGTACAAATGTTAGAGATTACCTGCGTGTTTTCTCGCAGAAGAATTCTTCTCTCTGCATCAGGTATTTTGTGACAAATCTATAGTCACCTGAAAGGGCAAATTGGGTTTCCATTTAACACCTCAAGGACACCTTGATTTAATATTCCTTCACTCTTTTTTTCCATGGATAATACTTGCACATAACTGGCCTCAAGTATTCTCTCTTCAATTGCTGACAAAGTTAACTGCTATGATTGGGACTGCCCTTTTCTTCAACAATTATGATGAATATTGATGACTCTACATCACCTTTGTTGACCTCACCAAAGCCTTCGACACCGTGAGCAGGAAAGGGCTTTGGCAAATACTAGAGCGCATCGGATGTCCCCCAAAGTTCCTCAACATGATTATCCAACTGCACGAAAACCAACAAGGTCGGGTCAGATACAGAAATGAGCTCTCTGAACCCTTCTCCATTAACAATGGCGTGAAGCAAGGCTGTGTTCTCGCACCAACCCTCTTTTCAATCTTCTTCAGCATGATGCTGAACCAAGCCATGAAAGACCCCAACAATGAAGACGCTGTTTACATCCGGTACCGCACGGATGGCAGTCTCTTCAATCTGAGGCGCCTGCAAGCTCACACCAAGACACAAGAGAAACTTGTCCGTGAACTACTCTTTGCAGATGATGCCGCTTTAGTTGCCCATTCAGAGCCAGCTCTTCAGCGCTTGACGTCCTGCTTTGCGGAAACTGCCAAAATGTTTGGCCTGGAAGTCAGCCTGAAGAAAACTGAGGTCCTCCATCAGCCAGCTCCCCACCATCACTACCAGCCCCCCCACATCTCCATCGGGCACACAAAACTCAAAACGGTCAACCAGTTTACCTATCTCGGCTGCACCATTTCATCAGATGCAAGGATCGACAATGAGATAGACAACAGACTCGCCAAGGCAAATAGCGCCTTTGGAAGACTACACAAAAGAGTCTGGAAAAACAACCAACTGAAAAACCTCACAAAGATAAGCGTATACAGAGCCGTTGTCATACCCACACTCCTGTTCGGCTCCGAATCATGGGTCCTCTACCGGCACCACCTACGGCTCCTAGAACGCTTCCACCAGCGTTGTCTCCGCTCCATCCTCAACATCCATTGGAGCGCTTACACCCCTAACGTCGAAGTACTCGAGATGGCAGAGGTCGACAGCATCGAGTCCACGCTGCTGAAGATCCAGCTGCGCTGGGTGGGTCACGTCTCCAGAATGGAGGACCATCGCCTTCCCAAGATCGTGTTATATGGCGAGCTCTCCACTGGCCACCGTGACAGAGGTGCACCAAAGAAAAGGTACAAGGACTGCCTAAAGAAATCTCTTGGTGCCTGCCACATTGACCACCGCCAGTGGGCTGATAACGCCTCAAACCGTGCATCTTGGCGCCTCACAGTTTGGCGGGCAGCAACCTCCTTTGAAGAAGACCGCAGAGCCCACCTCACTGACAAAAGGCAAAGGAGGAAAAACCCAACACCCAACCCCAACCAACCAATTTTCCCTTGCAACCGCTGCAATCGTGTCTGCCTGTCCCGCATCGGACTTGTCAGCCACAAACGAGCCTGCAGCTGACGTGGACTTTTTACCCCCTCCATAAATCTTCGTCTGCGAAGCCAAGCCAAAGATGATGAATATTGATGTATTTATTAAGTGACTCACCTACATGTCCTGGCTCCTCATTCAGATTACAACCTCAATCCAAAGAGGCCCTGCTCTTTCTCTGGCTACCCCCATGCACCCAATAGATCGGTACTCAAAGAATGGTTGATCAGAATTCTCCTTAATCTTAGTTGCTGAGGATTTTTCACAGCCCCTTTCTCCTCCCCACCTCATTTCTTCCTAAAATTCTCTCCAACTCACAAGAGACTCCTTCAATCTCGTTTTTTCCCTCCCATGATCAAACCTTCAATATTTCATGAGGTCTTTCATAAAAAAAGTGAGTAAATTATTCCAAAATATTTATTATATCTTTAAGTAAATATCTGATGTGTGGTGGAAGGTGTGCTGAGTGGCTGCATCACAGTCTGAAATGGGGACCCCAGTAACCCTGAGCAAAAAGCCCTGCAAAAGGTCATGGACACAGCCCAGGACATCACGAAACCTTCCCCACCATCAAGAACATCGACAGGGAACGCTGCGGTCAGAGAGCAGCAGCAATCACACCACCCAGCACACGCTCTGTTCTTGCTGCTACCATCACGCAAGAAGTCTCGGTGCCACAAGACTTGTATCGCGCAGTTCAGGAACAGCTGTTCCCCCTCCACCATCAGACTCCTCAACAACAAACTCAATCAGGGATTCATTTAAGGACTCTGACTTGTGCATTTTATTGACTTTTTTCTCTCTGCATTGCACAGTCAATTTATTTACACTTCTTTATTTGTTACCTTCTTGAGTAAAGTTTTTGGCACGACTAATAAGTAGTAATTCTGCCTCCCCCACAGCAAAAAGAATCTCAGGGTTGTGTGTGATGTCATGTATGTACTCAGACAATAAATTTGAACTTTGATTAGTGTGTGTTGAGTATCGTATGTATTCTGTATGTGTATGCGCCGTGGTCGGGAGAAACCCTGTTTTGTCTGGTTGTATATGTAGTCAGAAGATAATAACCTTGAGCTTGAACCCAAACTTGAATATCCTTTGTCATTCAAGGATGTCTAATCTTGTCATCTTTGCCTTTCACCCTCACTGGAACGTGCTGTCCCTGAACACTGAACAATTTGCAAAGACTCCCACTTACAGTCACTTAACCCTCAAACATCTGCTCCCAAATGTTTTACCAGCTCCTTGTACACTGTTCATATCAGAGCATTCCCAATTCAAGACCTTCACTTGATAACCAACTTGATCCCTTTCCATTACTACCTAGAAACTTTTAGAGTTGTGGTCATGTTGCCAAAGTGTTTCCCACTGACACCTCTCCCTCCTGCCCAGTTTCATATCTAAAGAGTTTCATGCCCCATAAATCGTGGAACTCTCTACATATTATCTTAAAGAAACTTTCGAGAATGCACTTAAATTCTACCACATCCAAGCCCTTGGACTGATTCAAGAGTTCTTTATTGTCATGTACAGAATAGTACAGAACATGTAATATATAAATTTAGCATGGTAACAGGCCCTTTCAGCCCATGAGCCCATGACGCCCAATTAGATCCAATTAAGCTATAACCCCCAGATATGTTTTGAACGGTGGGAGGAAACCAGAATCCCTGGGGAGAATGTACAAACTCCTTACAGACAGTGCGGGATTTGAACCCTGGCCTCGATCACTGGCGCTGTTACAGCACTGAGCTAACCATTGCCTTCTGCCTGCCATAAGGCAAACAAAGATTCACCATTACTGTCGCCCAGCACCCCTGACAGTACAAGAGGAAGAGAAGCAAAAGAGAGTCCCTTCGGAGTCACTGGGTGTCCATGAATTCACCTCCAGATCTCCCGCGCCGTTCAATCCCATTGGCCAGCCCAAGCTCCAGATTAAAACCTCCAACGCAATAAGGAAGCTTTCAGTGCCTGAGGCCCTGCAGGAGCCCTTCTTGTCCTCAATATCCTCTCGAATCCAGTCACCTGGTTCCCATGGAGCCATCGGCATTAGGACTGGGCGGTTGAGCCCTTCCCAGTGCAGTGCCTCTGCTCTCCTGGATCTGCTGCGCCACCAATTTTTTTTGGTAATCCCAATCAATATTTGGAAAGTTAAAATCCTGCAACGCTATCGCTCTGACACCATTCTGCAATTTTCTTTTAATGTTGGTTGATAGTTGGGATGCCTCTGGTACTGTTTTATCAATGGTCGATTGAATGATCGCTCATCCTCCTCCTGCATTCTGCTCTGTCAGGTTTAAAACTTCCATACCACAGAACATTAAGTTCCCAGTCCTGCCCTTCCCTCAGCCTTATTTCCATTATTGCAATCAATATCAGAAGTGCTGACCCATGCTCTGAGCTCATCACACTTATACGTGAGGCATTAATGTCAATGCATTTGAGCCTGGCAAGCTCACTCCTCTGCCTCGGTCTGCTCTGCCCATGCACCTGAATGACTGAGCGAAGGGCAGGACCGGCAATATAACTGCCAGGAAATCATAGTTTCAGACATGAGAGTGGAGAATGCAAAATAAAGGATGACTCGCTCAACTGATTAAGGAGAGCATGACTTAGAAAGCATATCCTGGAGGGATCATCCAATTTGGCCACATGGGTAGAACAGAGGAACAAGAGACGGGTTTATACTCTAAGGAGAGAATATAAAAGCAAATTGCAGAAAGATGCAAGAGCAATAATGTTTCATGGTGGGCAATTTAACATTCCCGATAATGACTGGGGTTACCTTTGTTCATAGAGCTTCGATATGGCAGAAATTGTGAAGTGCAATGAAGAGAGATATTTAGATTTAACCTCCACGCTTTTCCCAAATGTGACTCTTCCGCACTCCACTCCCTCACCAAATTAATTTCAACCCCACCCTCCCCCCAGGCAGTGTGAACAATCTTCCTTGCCAGGATATCGATCCACTTTCAGTTTAGTTGCAACCCAGCCATCTTCTTCAGGTCCCATCTAGTCTACACGCAATTCCAATGATCCACAAGCTCCTTAACCACACATTCATTGGTCCTTTATTCCTATTTCTATCCTCACAAGTGTGTGAAATGGGGAGCAATCCTGTGATTATGACTTTCTTTAAACTTTATTCTGATCTTCCAAAACCCACATTGAAAGATCTCAGCCTTCTTTCCATTCATGTTATTCCCAATGTGCACAATGACCTCTGGCTGTTCTCCTTTTCCCTCCCAAATGTTCTGTACTGATCGGAGACATCCCGAACCCTGTCGCCAAGGATGCAACAAACCATTTCAGAGTTTTACTCTTGCCCAATTCAACACATTATTAGAAATGTCATTTTAACATCATCTTAAAGGAAATGGCGAGTTCTCCACTGGCCACCGAGACAGAGGTGCACCAAAGAAGAGGTACAAGGACTGCCTAAAGAAATCTCTTGGTGCCTGCCACATTGACCACCGCCAGTGGGCTAATCTCGCCTCAAACCGTGCATCTTGGCGCCTCACAGTTTGGCGGGCAGCAAACTCCTTTGAAGAAGACCGCAGAGCCCACCTCACTGACAAAAGGCAAAGGAGGAAAAACCCAACACCCAACCCCAACCAACCAATTTTCCCCTGCAACCGCTGCAACCGTGTCTGCCTGTCCCGCATCGGACTTGTCAGCCACAAACGAGCCTGCAGCTGACGTGGACATTACCCCTCCATTAATCTTCATCCGCGAAGCCAAGCCAAAAGAAAAGAAAAAAGAAAGGAAACGGATAGAGTTACCATATATAATGATCGAGTTTTGGGGACCAATTCTTCGGGTCAAATTTGAGTGGGTCGAATTTTACACAGATACTACTTTTGACCACAGTAACTACCTGCATTGGTCAAGGCATCAGGAGCTCAGATGGCCGGGGCCAGGTGGTAAGTCCACGTTCAGGGTGTCAGGAGCTCAGATGGCCAAGCGATCAAACCAAAAATAGGGCAGCGTCAATTTTTACATGGGATATACAGAAAATACGTCATTTTTTGGCCATAAAAGGGGGGTGGGGGTTGACTTTTACACAGGATCGACTATTACATGAGTATATACGGTATGTGCTCTTCCACAACTGTTATAACCTTATCCATAAGGAATCTGTGTGCTAATTTTAAACACAAAAGAAATGTTGACCAGTGTTAGCTGAACTGAAAATACAAATTGTCAGAAGGGTCCACACAGACCCAGACATTTACAACATGAAAACCTGACCCATCTCTCCTCATCCACATACTTGTCCAAATGTCTTTTAAACAGTGCAATTCTACCACCATCCAAAACATCCTCTGACAGCTCGTTCCATATACTTTCCACAGAATAAAAAGGAAGCCCCTCAGGTCTTTTTAAATCACTCTCCTTCCTCACTTAAAATCTACACCACTAATTGTTTGCGATTTAGCTTACCTAAGCCCCTGAAGATTTTATGAACTTTTATAAGGTCCCCCATTAGCTCCTACATTCCAGGGAGAAAGGAACCAGCCTCATAATAATTTGACCAAGTCAGTCACAGCAACATCCTCTTGAATCTTTTCTGAACTCCTTTCAGCTTCATAACAGTTTACAATTGCAGGGTGACCAGAGCTGCACACAATACGCCAAATGTGGTTTCCTAAACATCTTGTACGGTTGTAACATGATGTCCCTGCTACTGTACTCAGAATCAGGATTTATTACCTTGAACAAGTCACAAAATGTGTTGTTTTGTGGCAGTATCTCACAGTGCAAACATTTATATAAACCACCTTAAACAATAAAATAGCACACAAAATGTCAAAGTAAGGCAGTGTCTTTAGTTCATTGATTATTCAGGAATCTGATGGCAGCGGGGATGAAGCTGTCCATGTGCCGCTGAGTGCTTGTCTTCAGACTCCTGGACCTTTTCCCCGATGGTAGTAGAGTGAAGAGGGCATGGCCTGGGTGCTGGGGGTCCTTGAGGATAGAAGCTGCTTTCTTAAGACATCGCCTCTTATAGATGACCTCGATGGAGTGAAGTCTGGTGCCCGTGATGTCACAGGCCGAGTTAACAACCCTCTGGAGTTTTTTCTTGTTCTGAGCATTGGCACCTCTGTACAAGTGATGCAACCTCAATAGCATGACCAATGAAGGGGCAAGCAGGCCAAATCCCTTCTTCATCATCCAGTCCATGTGTTGCCACTTGCTTCAGGGTCTACAACACTGACCAGGGCCCTTCCATTCCTAGCTGTAGGCCATTTCATGTCAGGCCTCTGCCTGGGGGCTGGCTACAAGAGCAGATCTAAAACTTAAACCTTACCTTCCAGACAAGAGCCTTGAAAGACTACTCCAGCGTCCCATTCATATCCAGTGGCGCCTTCAGTGCCCTCTGGAGCCGATGGAGGTGGGGCAACTGGTGCTGTAGCGCCATCCGTCATAAATACACAGCAGAGCAATGGCCATCTTCCTTACCCATAATCCCTCACTCAGCCAGAACCACTGTGGTTCCCAGAACAGTTTCAGCTCTGTGGGGGATTATGGGTAGGGAATACGGCCATTGGTCTGCCGTGTTTTGAGCCACAGAGAACGGCTCCAAAGGCCAAAGCATCCCGATGAGACTGTCACAGCCCGCACCAGCCGGCTCCTGCTGCCCCACTGCCCTGAAGGCTACTGACACCCCCCACTGCTCTGGTGGCACCCACTGCCCCAAAGGCCCCTGATGACGGCTCCCACTGCCCTGATGGTCCCCGCAGCCCCGACAGCCCCTGCTGCCCCCTGATGATGGCTCCCACTGCCCCAACGGTCCCCGTTGATGCCTCTCACTGCCCCAACTACTTGCAGCGGTTGTACGTTCAGGTCAGGTGGCAGAGCGCAGTGCTTGCCGATTATCCTTCCCTGAGAAGGGTTGGAATCGGTGACTCAGAGCTGGCCACGGCGCATTCAGAAAGGTATATCTTTAAGCGTAAGAGCAAAGAACCTCTGCCTTTATAGATGGGTGTTTTCCCTGCTTGAAAGTGTCTTGTGTTCCTCCTCCTGTATGTAGACAGAAAGTGAAGTGAAGTGAAGTGCACGGAACCAGCAGTGAAGACTGCACAGGGATGGTCTGAGGAAAGCAAAAGAGCGGCTTGGTGACTGTCTGAAGTCGGTGGACCAGTCAACATTTTAAGAAATTATCAGCATATCTGAATGTATAGAGATATAATATATATATATATAGATATTTCAGACTCTCAAAAACTTCTGCAGATGTACAGTGGAGAACATTCTGGATGGTTACATCACTGTCTAGTCTGAAGGTGCCAACACTCAGGGCAAGAAAAAACTCCAGTGTATCGTTAACTTGGCCTGTGAAATTCACGGGCACCAGATTTCACTCCACTACTAAAGGCGGTGAATTAAGAAAGCAGCCTCAATCCTCAAGGACCCCACCACCATGTCCTCTTCACTCTGCTATCATTGGGGAAAAAGGTTCAGGAACCTGAAGACGAGCACCCAGTGGCAAAAGAACAGCCTCTTCCCCTCTGCCATCTGATTTCTGAATGATCAATGAACCAAAGACACTGTCTTAATTTGACTTTTTTTCTTGCACTATATTTATTCATTTTGAAAGATGATTTATATAAATCTTTGCACTGTGACGCTGTTACAAAACAGCAAATTTCGTGACTTGTTCATGACAATAAATTCTGATTCTAATTCTATACGCCACACTGGTCACCGACTTTATCAGGAAATGTGTGGATGGGTGTGTTCCTTCTAAGACCATCTGGATGTATTCCTAACCAGAAGCCACAGATAACTCCTGAAGACCAAACTGTGGCATTTAGGTCAGGAGGTTCAGAGGTATACAGAAAGACCAGATACAACCTATGGAATGCCATTACCAATGCAAAAGAGATCATTCTGGTCCAAGCTGGAGCCTCAGACAGACACCTGACAACCATGGCAGGACTTGCACATCTTTATATCATATAAGACAAAACAAGTCAGGGTCATTAGCTGTGACACATCTCTCATGGACAAGCTCAATGCCCTTCCTGCCTACTTTGAACAGTAAACACCAGACACTCTGGTCCAGTTTCTGAAGGCTAATGTGAACATACCTTCATTAATGTGAAATCTGAAAAAAGGGTCCGACCTAGATGGTGTACCTGACCGTGTCCTTAAAACCGATGCAATCAACTGGCTGGAGTTTTTGGAGACAGCATCAACCTCTCGCTACAACTGTCAGGGGTCCCCACCTGGCAGTTTTGGAGACAGCATCAACCTCTCTCTACAACCGTCAGGGGTCCCCACCTGCTTCAAAAGGACTTCCGTTATTCCTGTGGCCAAGCAGAGCACAATGTCCTGCCTCCATGACCATCAGCTGATGGAACCGATGTCTACAGTAATGAAGTGCTTTGGTTGTGAAACACCTCAACTTCCATCTCAGGAAGGACCTGGCTCTGGCCTCCCATCCACTGCAGACATCTATGTGAGAAGCTGTCTTAAGGAGGCAGCCGACATCATAAAGGACCCCTGTCATCCTGATCACAACCTCTCCTCTCTGCCACCTCCAGGGAAAAGATACAGAAGCCTGAAGATCCGTACCTCTTGGTTCAAGAACAGCTTCTTTCTAACAGCCATCACTGCTGTTAGAGCCATGTACTGCTCCAACACCACAGAAGGACTGTTTACACTCTAAGTCGAACCAGGAAAACTGTGAGCTATCTTTTGCATTTATTATCTTTTTAATTTAATTAACTGTGCTAATGCAGTTGTCTTTTAGATCTTTTTGTAGTTTTTTTTATAAAGTGACAGTTGAGCAGCAGTTTAAGAATTTTGCTCCATGTATACATTGTACAATCTCAATTGGATCACTGTAAATTGGAGAACACTTAATTTTATGTCTGGGCACTTCTTGAACCAGATGGCACAAGCATCAACTTCTCCGGTTTCTGCTAGCCCACTTCCCATTCTCCCTCTTTTCCCCATCCCTGTCTTCCTTCCTCCAGCTCTCTACCCTCTTCCTTCTCTATTCACCGAGCCATTCCTCCTCCTCTTGTTTGCTGGTGTGTCATCCCTTCCTTTTCCACCTATTACCTCCTGCCCGTGGTCCTGCCCTCCCACCATTTTGTTTAGGCGCCTGCCTACATTTTTCCACACCTTGATGAAAGGCTCAGGCCTGAAACATTGGTGATGTCTCTTTATCTTTACTATACAAAGTACACTGTTTGACCTGCTGAGTTTCTCCAGCGTGGTGTTTTAACTCATTTTCGCATTCACTGTGCAAGTCATGGCCTGGTTTAACCTATCAAAATGCAACACCATTCGACATTCTTTAGCCCATTTCCAATTTCACTTCAATCCTGTCATTACCTTGAATGTCCACTGACCATTGTAGCGCGATCAGTGACCACTCACAGACACAAAGTAAGGGCCAGAGGATTTATTGATCTAAAGATCCAAGCATAGCTGCTGGCTCAAGTCCAAGGCAGGAGACGAGGGCTCTCAGCCTTTATTAGGGGGAGGTTCAGCAGGTGGGCCAGCCTGCCCAGCTCAGTGGAGAACATGCCCACAATACCATGTTCCACCATAACCATCAATGTTAATAAGTTCATACCAGACCCTCCTACAGCCACACTCTCATCTCCTGCCTCTTCAGATTCAAGCCAAGAAATGTCAAACTCCATGTGCAATCAGACGCAAACTTCAGTGTAGCTGGTTTGGGAAATTAACGCAGCAATGCTTACATGCCTTGGGTTACATATAATCAGCTGGTGAACTGTTTACTAACAGCCACATACTTTGCCAAAATCGATCTGGCAAACTGCTGTAGTTACTCTTGGCTGTGAACTTGGTAATTAGCATAAAAAGCTGAGAAAGAAAGGAATCCCCCAAAAAATGTGATAACCCAGCCACAACTGGTTAATGAGCAAGGAAATGGGCCAGCAAATCCTCATTTAACTCAAATAAATAACCCCTCCTCAAAAAATGGTTTAAAAAAGAGCCTTTAAAAGCAGAAAGTATCATAAATTGCTTTGTAAGAACAACATTTTTTTTAATTCAAATTTAGACATACTTAGTGCCTATGGACCCAAATACCCCCATTAATCGACAAACCCCATACATTTTGAACAGTGGGTGCAAATCCACACAGATGTGGGGAGAACATACAAACTCCTTACAGACAGCACCGAATTCAAACCCAGGTCACTGGGGCCATAGAAGTGTGACGCTGACTGCTATACTAACTGTGTCACCCTAACAAGAAATAAGTTCATTGTAAATAGGATTTCAACCACCATAGTAAATTTGCAGATGACATCAAATTTGTGGTGCAGTGGTAAATGAGGAAGGATTTGAAGTTTACAACAGGATCGATATCAGTTGGGAGGTGGGATGACAAACGGTAGGCATTGAAAGTGTGAGATGTTGCACTTGGGTCAGTCAAACGAGGGTAAAGGTAAAGGTTATGTCACATAATACTACATTTCGAATGTAACATGCATGAAATTCTGTTTGACTTTTGTTTCCCGTAGGGCAGACAGAGAGTCGTCACTTTGTCCAGCGCCCTTCACTGAAACCTACAACAGCTCGTGTTCCTAGGCAGTCTCCCCTCCAAGTACTGACGAGGCCTGAGCCTGCTAAGCTCCCAAGATCAGACAATCTCATGTGTATTCAGGGTATTAGGGCCTGAATTAAGAGTTGGAGTCAATGGCAGGGCCCTGGGGAGTATTGGAGAACAGAGAGACTTCGGGTACAAGTGCATTGTTGCATGACTGAAATAAACGATAAAATAGGTGAAGGATAGGTGCAATCGCACTGCCTAATAGCCAAAGGTTTTGCCAACGTGATTGTGACAAAATGGGATATCGAAGAACAACCTTCCAATACTCATCAACAATTAGTCAACTTTCCACAGGAGCTCCCTTGAGAGTGTCTTAGCCACTTACAGTACAGTGTGGTTTTGTGTTGTAGAGGACAACAGAGTGCCAGGAAGGATCATTGGATTCTCCCTCCTCCCTCCCTATTGACGTGATCCACTGGGATTGTTGTTTGAAGAGATCTCTCAAAATCGTTGAGGACTCCATCAACCCTGCACGCAACACCTTCCAGGTACCGCCGTCGGGAAAGAGACACAGGAGTATCAGAACCTTCAGGCTGAGAAACAGCTTCTTCCCAAGGGCAGTGAGAATGCTGAACGACTGATGAACTGCTCATACAAACCCTGCAAGACTCCACTATTTACTTAACAATATTTATTTTTATAACTTCTTCACACAGAGTGGTAGGAGTGTGGAACGAGCCGTCAGTGAAGTGGTGAATGCGGCTTCAATTTTAACATTTTAGAAGAACTTCGACAGGTTCATGGATGGGAGGGGTACGGAGGGCTACGGACTGGGTGTAGGTAAGTCGGACAAGGCAGAATAATAGTTTGGCAGAGACTTGAAGGGCCTGGTTATGTGCTGTAACGTTCTATGGTTCTAATAGGACTGCCCTAAGTATTGTGGGAAGCAAATACAACAGTAACATTTAAGTGGCTTCTGCAAAAGCACATGAATATGAAGGGGAGAGAGGAAGTCTTTCTGACAGAGTTTTAGTGTGTGATGGATATCACGTGTAGCTCAGATGCATGGGCTGAAGTGCATGTTCCTGTGCTGTTTTGTACTGTTCTAGGTTGGAGTGGTCCAGTCTGACAAAGGCAAGGGTGTCATTTCTGTAGCAACAAGGTTGACACCAAGGAGACAAATTTTGTGATGTTGGATGATATAAGACACTCATTTAGTGATTAAATAGTGAGTCTAAGTTGTGAGGAATGTTGATGGCAAGAGCGCTGAAATGGAAATGGAGCAAAGGATTGATTCAATCTTCCTAATGGAACTCGTACAAGAATGGTCATCGATCGGATAACACAGCGGCAACTGGAAAGTTGAGCAGGGGCACTGAAGGGAAAAGCTGTGTGCCATTGTCAGAGAAACTTATATAATGAGGTATGCAGTGCCCATACAGTCGATTACACATGGGTGAAGTTGGAGAGCCCCTCAAGAATCATTCACAGAGACGAGATCCTTTGTGATTGTCAATTAACATCATGGTCTTGCTTGACACTTGGAGAGCGCTGACCAGGGAAGTTTGCTTCAAAAGAATCACAGTCTTTGCAGAACAAAGGCATTAAATCCAAATGGATATTGGCCTAGTCTTCACAGTCTCCACTCTCATTACTTTCTAAACTCGGCTATTCCAAAGTGACAATGTGAAACTAAAAGTCACACCAATCCTTTGTTAACATAGTATATATTATGTTCAACATGGAACAACGCCCATTAAATTGAAAGAAAAACAATTTGTTCTCACAATTAACCCATAATGACCTCTTAGTCAGTGGTTCGCAACCTTTATTTTCCCCATTCACATACCACTGTTAATCCCTCCATGGCATAGGATGCCATAGGTGAGTGGGGAAAACAAGGCTGAGAATGACTGCCCTAGGAAGAAGACAACAGGTTTGTGACTCCAACTCTAAAGCCCCAAGTGATCCCAGGAATCAAATACCAATCGGCTTTTTAAGTGCCCAGAGTAAAAGCAAAATCAGCTCAACGCCGTCGTGAGGTGATGTCATCTCATGCCGGGGATTGACGACCTCAACCCTTAGTACAATCCCCGGGGGTGTCTGCAGATACCGGCATTGCGATCAGGCAAGTGTAAAATGGATAATTGGATTGTGGGATGGAAATGACCCAAATTTTTTTTCATGAGTGCATGAAGAAAAGGTTTAAAATTTGCCATGGGAAAGTCACTGGGGGGGGGGGGGGGGAGGGGGGGGTGAGAAAGAGGGGGAGAGAGAGAGAGAGAGAGAGAGAGAGGGAGGAAATCAATAGCAATAAACACCAATAAATAGCAATAGCAGACAATTCTAGAGCACAATTTATAAAGACCGTGGGAAAAAAGCAATGGTGGACCCGACTTCCCAGAATGATGTGCGGCAGCGAAATCCCTCTATGAATGCTCCATGCATGCAGCCGGGCATACAGTCCTTTCTCTGCCACATGGAATTTTGGGAGGGCAGGTCCGCCATTGCCTTCTCCAACCCCCACAGAATTTATAAATTGTACACAATAGTGCTACCAACTTTCCCACATTACTTAAATTGTACACTATAGCACTACAAACTTTCCCACGCTATATAAATTGTACACTATAACACTACAAACTTTCCCACGCTATATAAATTGTACACTATAGCACTACAAACTTTCCCACACTATATAAATTGTACACTATAGCACTACAAACTTTCCCAGCCTGTTTAAAAATTGTCCGCTATTGTTATTTATTGCACGCACTTTCCCACGGTCCCTTATAAAGGTCCCTTATAGGTTGGCACAACAACAACAGGCGCTGAAGGGCTCATACTGAGTTGTACATAAAGCTTGATTATGTTATAATTAAGCATGATTAATTTTGTTCTAATTTAAGATCATAATACATAGATCAAGATTTAGGGCAAGTCCACCATCGCTCAATGGGTCATTACGTCAGCGGTAGAAGGTAGAACAGTCCTAACCTTGGAGACGGCTCTTTGCAAGTGTGAAAGTGTTCAGTGTCCCAGTTAGGAGTGGTTAAGTGTTAAAAGCCAAATCCCCATTCCTATCCCGGGACACTGAATGCCCGATTTAGTGGGACCTAAGTGTGAAAGGGGCTTAAAATGGCATCTTTCATGAACAAGCAAACACCTCATTGGCATAAAACCACATCAGAGTTCTGCCGGTTAACCTATCTTGCTTGCACAACCCTGGCATGAACACAAAGGGCTGAATAGCCTCATTCTATCCCACACCATTCAATGATGCTATCAAATGTTCTTTCCAATCGGGTTGATCTGCATCACAACTTCATTTGCAGCATCTTCTCAAAGCAACAAACATCAGTTTTCCCAGCACCACCCAATCCTGAATATACAGTAGAATCATTATGTACAGCACAGTATGGGCCCTTCAGCCCCTGTTGTTGTGCCGACCAAAATAAACCTTTATAAGTTTATTGTCATCTGACTGCATAAGTACAACTGACCCAACAGCATTGTCTGGTCCTCGGTGCAAAACGCACAAACACAGACACATGCAGGACAGCTATTTTAGCTATACCAATAAATAAATATTGTTTCATGAATGTGAGAGTATTCAGACGGTCAGTGTGAGCAGTTCCTTTGGTCATTCAACAGTCTCACTGCCCGTGGGAAGAAGCTGTTCCTCAACCTGGTGGTGTTGGCTCTGATCCTCCTGGATCTCTTCCCCGACGGGAGCAGCTGAAAGATCCCATGTGTGGGGTAGAAGGGGTCCTCAATGATTCTGCGTGTCCTCTTCAGTCAACGATCCCAGTAGATCACATCACTGGGGGCAGAGAGACTTCACTGATCCTCTCCGCCACTCTTATGGTCTTATGGATTGACCATTTCTCTGCAGCAATCACACTACACTGTGATGCAGCCGGCCAGGACACTATAGAGCTCCTACAAAAACTGAAAAATAATGGTGGCCGGTAGCCTTGCCGGCTTCAGTCTTCTCAGGAAGTGCAGTCGCTATTGGGCCTTCCTGACAAGTGAAGAGATAGAATCCCCATTATCTGCAATTCAATCAACCAGAAACCCAAAAGAAGGGCAAACAAAAAGTCAAGGAAGTACATTAACTTTAAAATGAATAAGAAGAATTAAAATTATAAATCAAAGTTTAAAATTGTAAATGTTCACCCCTTGAAGATGGGAGCAAACATTCAGCCAGCGGAGCTCTCCGGTTGTGCCTCCCCCACAGCAGCTGTTTGAATAAAGTTTCAATAAAGTTGTGTTTAAATAAAATGGCAGCACCAAGGATGAAGAGCTGGCAAATGTCGCTCGCCGCTGGGCAACTCTGCCTATCCCTGCCTAGGAAGAATCTTTATCTTTATTCATATGAGGTATATTCGTAAGGCTTTATCTGTAAACTTGAGTGGGTGGGGGGGCGGGGTTAATTATGACAGCGTAGCAGCTAGCTCAACCCTGTTATAGTGCCAGTAACTGGGGTTCAAATTTAAATTTTGTAAGTTAAGTGAATTACCTGATTAAACCAAACTTCACAGAATTAAGAAGTACAATACTGATTTTTTTTTCCAAAATTAATTTACATTTTGCATGGCTTTTGTTTTTTAAACTGTGTATTCTTAGTGCAGGATAGTTAGGCATTGTGTAAGAATGTCTCAGTCAACTGGAAAATTTGCATTTACAGCGTCAACAATCCCCTCGGAGCATAATGGGGATTCCACTGTACTTTCGAAACCTCATGGGCATATCCTG